>NC_037689.1:42480909-42780909 GCF_003255815.1 Theropithecus gelada
CAAGACTCTATCTCAAAAAAAAAAAAAAAAAAAAAAAAGATTTTACTCACTTCTAGTCTTCATTAGGATTTCTCTATTTGGGGCTACACTAAGCATAAGCAAACAGTGAATCAGCAGGTACAAACAAGTTTTGATAACCTATCTTCGTGATAAAAGGCCTGCTCTACTGTGTCTGTTCATTGTAGTTTTTTATACACAGAATTTTGCTCCTAGTGTCTCCCTTAGCTACATAGATCAAACACTGAAATTAATCATTATAAAGAGGAAAAGAAAACAGGTCAAATTAATTTAAATAGCATAATTTATTTAACCAATATATCCAAATATTATCATTTCAAAATGTCATAAAAATGAAACATATATTATTGAAATATTTACATTCTTTTTTCAGTATTGAGTCTTTGAAAACTTTTTTTAAAAAAAACTTACAGCATATCTCTTTTTATGTACTACATTTTCACTGAGAACACTTGATCTGAATCTAGATTTCATATAATTTTCAGTTGAAAAAGTTGGTTCACATACCCAAGGGTTTTCAAACATACTTCAAAGTTTTCCAATAAACTAAATCAAGTACTGAAAATCATATTCCTTTAATATTTGCATCCACATTGACAAAATGATTTATTGTTTTGAAGAGAATTATTTTGACTTTGAATAAAAAGGGTATCAGTGTATATTCCGGAAGTCTTGTTTCACCTCAGTATGATTAAGAAGTTTAAAGGGGTATTGCATACATTGAAAAACAGCTCTTATCAAATAGAATTCTTCAAATTTTTCCAGTCGTTCTGTTTTGCAACCAACTTACCAATTACAATTTAAATCCTCTGCATATTGTTTCCATGTCAGAAAAATGTGAAAAATCATTATTAGTGATTTCTATTATGAAAAGATTCAATTTCAACCTAAATTCTTATACCTGTTTGGCTTACAAATAAGCTTTTCTTTTTCTTGGAACTTCAAGTTGAGCTCATTCCTCAACATCATTAGCCATCAGGGAAATGCAAATCAAAACTACAATGAGATACCACTTCACACCCACTAGGATGGCTATGTTAAAAAAGACAGATAGTAACAGTGTTGGCAAGGATGTGGAGAAATTGGAACTCTCATACACTGCTGGCAAGAATGTAAAATGGTGTAGCCACTTTGGAAAAGAGTTTTACAATACCTCCCTCACAAAGTTAAACATAAAGTTGCCACATGACCCAGCAATTCCACTCCGAAAATCTAGAAGAGAAATGAAAACATGTCTACACAAAAACTTGTACATGAATGTTCATAGCAGCGTTATTTATAACAGACCCAAAGTGGAAACAACACAAATGTCATCAACTGATGAATCCATAAATAAAATGTGGTGTATCCATATAATAGAAAATTATTCAGCAATAAAAAGAAAGGAAATACTGATATATGCTACAACATGATGAACCTTGAAAGCATTAAAATAACTGAAAGAAAGCTGTAACAAAGGACCACATATTGTATGATTCCATTTATATGAAATGTCCAGAATAGGCAAATCTATAGGGATAGAACATAACTTGGTGACTGCCAGGAACTGGGTGGAGTGGAAAGCTGGGGAGAAATAGGGAGTGACTGCTAATGGGTGTGGAATAGTAAGTGTTCTAAAATTAGATTATGGGGGATGGCTACACAACTCTGTGAATATGCTAAAAACCCATTGAAGTATACCCTTTAAATGGGTGAACTGTATGGTATGTGAATTATATCTCAATAAAGCTGATGTGAAAAGTTTAGTTTATTCATGTGCAGTGTGATATCAGTGAAAAAATGTCAATCCCCCTGCCATTTTTGTATTTGATTATTGAATATTTGGCAAGTATTATTTTTCCTCTAAGAATATCTTAAACTTGATTTAAAAGTACTTTACAATAAATCTTTGCAAAGCCCGTTCACAACTTAGCCAATAAGCATTGGCAAAGAACAGAAGATCATTGTCTTCTATTTGTGTCCACAGTTCCATAAACTGCCGATGATTCATAGCATTTGCATGTATACAGAACGATTTTAATAACTGTATCCATGACATTTTTTCCTAGGTTTGCTTCAGAAAACTCAGCACAAATATTTAAAATATGTATTATACAGTGGAACAAAGCAATGAGGGAAACATCAGTCTTTAGTTTAAAAATTTAATAAATCCATATTTTTGAAACTAACATAGTTGGAGCATCATCTATTATGATGGAAACTAATGCTTTTCATATCTCACTGAATTCTTCTTTGACAGGTGTAACATATTCAAAAATACATCATAAATTTGATTTTTAAGCTACTAATCAACATCTTTTTTTTTTTTTTTTTTTTTTTTTTTAGTAAATTTGTGAGTCTTTTGAGACAAAATGTACCCAAAACATTACTTAGGCAGTATCATTTACATCACCTGACTAATCTAAAGCTATGGAAAGTACATAAAGTTTTTCAAATTTTGAATCAATTGATCCTTAAAATTGTTAGAAAGGCCTTGGTACTCCATGGACAATTGTTTGGTGGCATAACTGGCAAGCTTCTACACTTTATAAAATATCATTTTTAGTCTTATTCTTCTAATTTTCTTTTTTTTTTTCTTTTTTTTTTTTTTTTGAGACGGAGTCTTGCTCTGTCACCCAGGCTGGAGTGCAGTGGCCGGATCTCGGCTCACTGCAAGCTCCGCCTCCCGGGTTCATGCCATTCTCCTGCCTCAGCCTCCCGAGTAGCTGGGACTACAGGCACCCGCCACCTCGCCCGGCTAGTTTTTTTTTTTTGTAATTTTTAGTAGAGATGGGGTTTCACCGTGTTAGCCAGGATGGTCTCGATCTCCTGACCTCGTGATCCGCCCGTCTCGGCCTCCCAAAGTGCTGGGATTACAGGCTTGAGCCACCGCGCCCGGCCTATTCTTCTAATTTTCTAACACAATTTCCACAACTGAAATATTAGATATCTTATTAGTTTTCTACTTAAATATGGTTTTCTTTTGGTGCAAGGATCCAAACCATTATATATCTGGCCAAAGTTATAAATCAATTAAAAATTGTTGTTGGTCATTTCTTTCTGATTTCAGGTGACCAATTTCATTGATTCTTTTTTGACTATTGATACAAATTTTTAATCAAATTCCCTATGTATTTGCTGAAGATGTGTTTTAGTATTGTCCACTTCATTACCTTTTCAATTGTTTACACAATTATTTCATTTTACTCTGTTGCAGCATGTTGCAATTCCCATTAATTTGTGACATACCTTCTTTCAATTTGTTTCTTTCCTGTTCCTATCATAGTATCAGTTTCTGCATCTTGTCTCAATATTGTATCAGTTGTATGCCTTCATTTTAAACTTAAAAATTTGTCTATACTTTTTTGGAGACTAGAAAAGTAATTAAATTATATTATAATTAAGAGAAACATTTCAATTTTAATACAAATTATGATTTACATAGATATTACTGTAACTCACGCTGTCTATATAAAATATTCAAAAGTAAGCATCACAATGACACATTGGCACATTCAAACTGAATCAATCCATTGACATTGATTACATTGGTGAGGTAATAATGTGTAATACTCACTAGAAATGAGACACACGCCCATGCGCACTAAAAGACAATTATAATAGCTTATGTGATGCAGTGGTTAATGTGAAATGTAGTCCTTTGCTTTTTCTACTTCATTGCTGACACTATCATTATTATCATCTTTACTTAGAAAATTATTGCTTCATTAGTTAGCCCTCAGCCTTAGTGTGACTTCTTCAAGGAAGATTTCTCTGCTTCTTCCACTAGGCCGCACCAGTTATACTGTTTAAATATTACAAGAGTAGCAAGGTCCCAGCTTGAGTTTCAGAAGCTTGAAGAGATATCTGATTATTACTTTCTAGCTTCTGTGGAGGTCCTCTTGTGACCCAGATAACTTGAAGGAAGAAGAAATTAGGCCCAATAAGTGTAGCTCAATAAGTAATAGCTTAGGTATTCCAAGGACATGGGCATTTTGAGTATAGCATGGTGTTTGCCATTCAGATTTGTCCCTTGCATGAGTATGAGTCCCATAGAGAGCAGAGTATTTGGATAGCAACTAAAACTGGAATCCTTAAATATCCATAAAACATTGAAGAAACCAAGATCGTACCTAACAGAATGTTATCCACAAGGGATATACTACTGAGCAGCTCCCACAAAAACTCCAGTACATTGGTCCAGGACACAGTGGTTCTTGGTCAGAGTGCGTATCTTCCTGAGTAAGTGTGAGATAACCCTGGGGACTTCCAGAGAGCTCCAGGACATATTTTAAAGGAGTCTGAGGTTTTCAATGAGTATGTAGGAGTAAGATCCAGTGGAATCTGCACCACTGTTAATATGCCTCCCTTTAAACCCCGGCTTCATTCTTTAATAACAAATTTTCAATGTGTGTGTCTGATCAGATGTGTGGATCCTAAGCTCTATCTATTTATGTCTATTCTCCCTTCTTGACTCTTTAACTCCTGAAGAATGGGGATTTTTAAAAATTAATCTTGGCATCCTTAGTGTCTGTCAAACAATGTGTCAGGATCACAGGAGATGAACAATAAATAGTTGTTAACTGAATGAATGAATGAGCACATGTTTTAATTGGAGCCATTTGAAGCAATGTCCAGTCTTATTGTTTGATCCAGAGAAGCTACTATAATCTTGGACATTTCAAGCTATGCAGGAAGGCAGATTATCAATATGACAGACCAAGAGAGGGATATATTTTTCCATAGGATTGATTTGTCTAGATCTGTAAGTTTTCTACCTACACAAAAAAGCTATCCCTGATTATTAATGATGGAAGGGAAGAAAGACCTTGTGTATATTGTCTGCACTAAGGCTTTGCTATCTGCACCAAATATACTTTGTTTGAGAAAAAGAGGACTCTATCTGCATTTCATTTTTGTAAAACCCCTTTCTATTAGTATACAATGGCTTTATAAAAAACCAAAAACAATATAAATGAAAGTCTTATTTTTTATTTCATAAGTGCCACGACAAAGGACAGCCATAATGCCTGTGCACTTTCTTACCCTACCTATGGGTGTCTTTGAATCACAACTGTAAGGTTGCCTCAGCAATGATCTCAATTCCAAACAGACTCCGTCTCTGTGCTTTGCACTGAGGTTGGAAGAAAGCCTCATTCACAGGGATGAGTTTGATGATAGGATTGAAAAAGGTATTTTCCACATGATACCAGCGTGGTTCTACCAATTTGAATTCCCAGGTCTTGACAGTTGCCAGGTAGTAACAGCTGTAGTTTCCTCTTGACAATAAAAATGGAGGATTTCTGCAAAACTGCTGTGGATTATGAAGCAGCCTCATTTTCCACTGCTTCAGTAATTGAGGGCTTCCAAATTCTCTGTGGGTGTTAGAGCTTCTGTTTTCTAATGGTAGAGAAGGGAATGTTTTGTTTTGTCAGAATTAGCTTTTGTGGGGGCTTTCAAATCCTTAGCTCTGAATAGGTTAGGAAGACAAAACTCATTTTGCTGGGATTAGGTTACTGGTTCCTTGGTAATTCCTAGTTGGCCTATTTCTTTTAGATGACTTTGTTCTGCCAGAACATCACCTGTCTTAACTAAGCATAGTTAACATTTAAAAAATTATTTTATATCTCATTCATTAATTCATCCACTAGCTAGTTATTAATACTACTCTGTGCAAAGTATTGCAGGATCTCAAGACGTATTAGAAACTGTCCCTACTCTGTAGTACTTTGAAATTCATTGAGCCATAAGAACATATGCACAATAAGTATTCCAGAAAAATGAATGAGAAATACCTGCAAGGAAGTGTTATAAAAATGCCAGGAGGGAGGAATGATTCCTAGCTAGGAAAGCAGGGAAACTTTGTGTAAAATACGGTATTTAAAAGGTGAGGGGGCCAGGCATGGAGCCTCTTGTTCATAATCCCAGCACTTTGGGAGGCCGAGGTGGGAGGATTGCTTAAGCCCAGGAGTTCAAGGCTGCAGTGAGCCGTGATTGCACCACTAAATTCCAGCCTGGGCAACAGAGCTAGACCCTGTCTCTAAAAAATAAAAATAAAATAAAAGGTCAAGGAATTTCACTTGGGTAGAATGGCATGAGAAGTGAGACTGGCAGGAACCATACAGGGAGGAATATGTAATGACCGGTTTGACTAATGTATAGATTCAGTGCTACGCTGGAGCTAGCTGGTACTGGGTGTGAGAGCCCATGGTGTGCATCTCTTCTCAACTTTGTGTTCAGTAATATCATGTTGATAGCTTAAAATCAACCACGGTGGTGGGAATTTTTACACCACGGAAATTAGCAAATGCCATAAATCAGGGGTTTGCTCTTGTTTTTCGAAATCTGGTTTAACAGCACACCACTGGATATATTGCATTATTATTCACATAAACTCTCCCTGAATCTCGAACCCTTGCCTTGAGAGTTTAATGTTTCTGCCACTAGAGGCAGAAGATATTTCACTGCCCCATTGATTTTGGGTTTGGTCAGGTGATAGTTGCTTTGACCAAAGGGATGTCAGAAGATGTGATGTCAGCAAATGCTTGAAATGTACTTGCTTAGTTAGGCTTGTGCTTTGGCGCTCTTGCCTTTCACCATGAGAAGGATATTTTATGGGCAACTTTCTATTTCCAGAAGAATGAGAGATGCATGAAGCAGAGGTGAACTGAACTGATAGCAGAACACCAAGCCCAGCAGAACCCATCCAAGATCAGCAGAGCCCAGAACACATGTAGATATGTGAACCAGAAGTAAATGCCTATGTTTGCATGCAACTGAGATTTTGCCGTTGTTTTTTATATAACAATAGTTAATGAATTGGATTAGGCTCCTATTACTGCTATAATGGATCACCACAGACTTAGTGGCTTAAAACAATACAAGTTTATTCTCTTATAGTTCTGGAGATCAGAAGTTTTAGATGAATCTTATAGAAGTAAAATAAAGATGTTAGTAGGTCTGATTCCTTCTGGAAGCTCCAGGGAATAATCTCTTCTTTGTCTCTCCCAGTTTCTAGAGGCTGCTGGAATTCCTTGATTCATGGCTGCCTCACTTCAAATTCTGCTTCTGCCCTCACATCCTCTTCTCTTGTCTCTGACATTCTGCCTAGGACTCTTATGATTACATTGGACTCACCTGACTAATCCATGTTAATCTCTCCATCTCAAGATTCTTAACTTAATCACACCTACAAACTCAATTTTACTATGTAAGGTAACATATTCACAGGTTCTGGGGGTTAAGACATAGACATTTTCGGGTACCATTCTTTAATCCACTGCACTGATACAGATGGAGAACAAAGCATATTTTCATCATTTCAAATGGTGAAAATTTCATCATTGCACCATTTGGAATGGAGAAAATATGCTGTAAAGATATTGGGGTCAACTGGTAGGTGCTCAAGGTCATTAATGTTGAATGGCTAGCTTTCCCCTGCCACTAATCAATTTTTTTGGTCCTTTTTCAATTGTCATTCTTACTGACATTTATCCACAACACTTAACATTACCGATGTTGATATTGCTCCTTGTCATCTAGGATGCTACACTGTCCTGATTTCTTCATTTTGTTGAGTCAACAGCACCACTAATCAGAATAGGGAACCATGGGGCCTCTCATTTTAAAGAAGGGGAAAACACCAATGGTAGTTAGAAATAAAATAAGATGGTACATTTAGTGGGGAATGTGTTTTGGTGAGTAAATCATTGAAGACAAACAAACCAAATACAGAAAAACAGAGTTAAGGTCCCAGTGGAAGCTGAAACTGTATATGCTCAACCCCAGATGCCCTGTTGCTCACCACTTTTCAGTAATGCCATCACGTTAAATTAAAAAAAAAAAATACAAATAACAAAAACAGTTAGAAGTAAAACCATCATTTGTCTGGAAGGAGTAGGATATACATTTAGTGGAATCTATGATGGTTTTGATGTGGAGATTGATAAATTTAGCATTGTGCTTGAAGAAAATTAATTTGGTAGCCTTGGGTAGGATGAATTGAACTGGGGAGAAACTAGAAGCAAGGAGGCTAGAAAGAACACTAGTCCAGTAGAAAATTAACGAGGATCTGAACCAAGGGTACAGCAGTGGAAAAGGAAGAATAGGGATGGTTGTTTTAGGAATTGAGTAATAAATCTATAGTTCCAAGCTTGGGTGAGTGTTGGTTGCCTGTAATAGATATAGAAAACTCAAGAAGAGGGGCTTGGCTGGGTAGGTGTTGGGGGTGATGAAGATTACAATACATGATTTTTTGGTCCTTAGTGTTGAATTTAAGGTGCTTTTAGGATATACATTTTCCTCTAGATCATAAATTACTTGAGTCTAGTTATTAGTCTCATTAATTTTTGTACTCTCAGTGTCTAACCAGAGTAATTGGCATTTGTTAGGCTCTCAATAAATATTTATTGAAGGATGGAAGGAAGGTGGGAGAGGAGGAGAAAAGAGCTGACTGCCTGTTTTTCTCCCACTCTCCACTCTGGCTGACCCAACCTAGATGGGTGGCTTACAGGACAGGGAGTGCAGTCTGAAGACAGGTCCTCCAGTTGCTCTGATCCCAGACTGGGAAAATGCTCTTCTGTCTTTTTTTCCAGACAAAGATTCCTTATAGGCAGCTAGGCCAATGAGCAGAACAGATAAATATGCAACCAGATGATACTTTACCAACTCTGACTTTACCAGTACAAAGGGAGAAAAAGCAGGTATGTGTTATTCCCAGAAGATATTACAAGTGTGCAGGCCCAAGGTGTTCCTTATATGCACTTCACCCATCTCTCACGATCTCATCCTTTGCCTGAGGCACAAACTCTTTCTAAACTTCTTCCAGACCACTGATTGCTTTACTTCTAATTATTTTGTTTGTGTTTTGAAAAATCAATGTGAAGGCATTGCTGAAGGGGGCGACGGGAAATCTGGTGTTGAGCATATACAGTTTCAGCTTCCACTGGGACCTTAATTAACTCTGTTTTTCTGTCTTCGGTTTGTTTGTCTTCGATGACTCACTCACCATAACACATTCCCCTCTACATGTACTGTCTTATTTTATTTCTAATTACCATTGGTGTTTTCCCCTTCTTTAAAGTGAGAGACTCCATGGCTCCCTACTCTGATTAGTAGTGCTGTTGACTCAATAAAATGAAGAAATCAGGATAGTGTCGCTTCCTTGATGACAAGGAACAATATCAACATCAGTAATGTTAAGTGTTGTGGATAAATGTCAGTAAGAATGACAATTGAAAAAGGACCAAAAGGTTTGGTTAGTTTGAGGAGAAGTCTAGCCATTCATTAGTGACCTTTAAGAGTGCAGTTTCAATGGAGGTAGGGGTTAAAAATTGACTGAAATGAAGTGGAAGCCAAGGGAGGGATGGTACTCTTCTGAGATGTTTGATGTTCAAAAATGAATGAGACAGGACGGTAGTTTACAGTTGTAGCTAAGATATTTTTTGGAAGATTTGAGATCATGTTTTATAAATATTAGCTAATTAGTTAATTCATAACTGAAATTTCTAATTTATTTCACAACCAGTGAGTAAGGGGAACTGATTGTGAGGGGAACTGATTGAAATCTTGACAGAACTCAAGATGAAGTAATTTGTGTCACCAATAATTTGTATGTTGTTTCTTATAAAATAGAAATATCACAACATTTTAAACCACATGCAATTATTATTTATTTCCTATATTAAAGAAGTTTTGAATTAATACATTTTCATCTATAAATCTTTACGGAGCTCCAGGTCTATTTCTCAGCAATGAAGAACTGAGGTGACACAGATATTTATTTGAACACACATGATGAATGTAATTCCTCTTCAAAAGCTTTAAACAAAATAAAGTACAAATTAATCTTGCCATTTCTTTGGTTAGCTTTGTACTTAAAAATAAATAAACACCTTGTTTATTATTTTCTACTGCTTCAGGGAAAGTTGGTTTCTCTGATTTAAGTTTGAGGGAAGGTTAAATGAGAATGCAACCTAAGACTGAATTTGTGAAGTTTTCATCAAATTAGCTCTATTCCACTACAGAAAAGTCTTTCTCAGTACAATATAATTGCCAAATAAGTTATAGTTGGTTTCATGTTGAAAGAGATGAACATTGATTGAATATTGATGTTAGAAGAAATTGAACACTTATTAAAAGATGAACATTTTCCTTTCTGGAAAATACTAATTAAAAAAACCATTATTTCTTCTCACTCTGTGAGGCTTGTTAGACACTCCATGAGGCTTGAAGCACAACGAAGTTTTAGAATTATTAAATGTGGTAGAATGAGTGGAGCCTGGGTATCTGGAAGCAGAGATCTTATTCTGACTCTGCCATACAATTTTGGGCAATGATTTCTGAGCTTTACTCTCTAAGTTTTCAAAATAAGAGGATAGGACTAACTTATCTCCAGACTTAATCCCAAGACTAAATATCTTTGACTTTGAATTATTCATTTGTTACCTGGTAGAGACAAATTGTTATGCAGCATCACTCTCTGTTTTTCCCCTTTTGAACTCTTGGTAAAAATAATGAACTGTCAGCCTTACCCAAAGCAACTGAATATGAAAATAGAGACATTATAGAAATGTCAATAGTAATTAAGATTTCTGCTCATACTTGCACTCTTATGTCTGCATTAAATGAGACTGAAGATTATAATTTTGGAAGGGATAACAAATTACACATTATTTCCATTTTGATTAAAATCAATAACGTAAGAGCAACTTGAGTTTGCTTGAGAGATGTTTTAAGCAGAGTTTATTTGATCAGCCTCAGACATAAGTAAATTAGCAACCATAAGAAAAAAGAGGTATGCTTTCTAAGAGAACATTATGATCTGACTTCACTTATCCACAAGAAAAATCAGTGCACTTTGTACAATTTCCTTGAAGGAATGCTTTTACCTCCGATTTGGTTGTTTCAGTTGGGACATCAGATGGCATCTGACAGTGGTTCAGAAAAGGGAATATGATTAATTTGGAAGGGAAACTACTTTGGGGTCATTTCTTATTTTTTACTTTTATTTTAAAAAGAAAGACCTCCTCAAATATTAATGGTAACAATTTTGGAAATCCACTAACATACCCTTAACACACAACCCAACTGGATTTCTTTACCTATGCCATTTCTTCTATTTGGAAGACCTATTTCTTTCACAAGGCAGGTTCTTTCCTTCTCTTCTAAATCATTTTCTAAATACATTTCCTCTCTAAAAGCACATTGCCATCCTTGCTCCTGCTCCTGACACTTGATTAGTTCTAGGCCTTCCAGATATACCTGTATTCATTAATTATGCACATGGGTTTTGAAAGGAAGAATTGGCTTGTATTCATGAGCCATGGTGGAGAATGCTGGGACTGTGAAAAGTAACCACCGATGCTGGGATAGCAGGTTTCTTAGAACCCTTTAAATTCCTTGTGGGCAGTCAAATGGCCCTGGCCAGCCATTTTGTTTGATCATTTCTTTCATTTTTAATTCTTTGGCCATTTCTTTCTCACTTCTACCCTTGTTAAGAGGTTTCCAGGTTGCTCCTGTGTCATCCTCTACTCTGAAATCCAATCAAACTACAAATTGTGTTGATTTTACTACTTATCACCACTAGGCTCCATTTGCTTCTTTCCATTTCTATTATTTTCACCCTCATTCAAACCACCATAATTTCTCACCTGGATTGTTGTTATAATGTCCTTATTTGTCTCCCTGCATTCATGATTGCTGCCTTCTTATCTATTCTCCATATTATAGCTAGAGTGTTATTAAAAATAATAATCATAACAAAACACAATTATATGTTCCCTTCCTCCTCATTTAAAATCATTCAATGGCTTCTTACTGTTTTTAGGCTAGAAAATGAAATTTTTCCAAGGCCAATATTAAGATCACCATCTGTCCCAGTTCACCCAGTTTAATACCTGTTTATGCCTTTTGTCCTGGCTTAAGTATCGGCACTGCTTTCATTTTCAAAAGTGTCCTGGTTGCCCTATAAGTCATGTGATCCCTGTCAGCCACCCCTAGCTCTTTGCATGCCACTCTCTCCCTCCTTCATTGGCCCCAGCCCCACCAGCTCCTCTCAGTGTCTTAGATATTTTTTTCTTACCTCAGAGCCTTGGCACATGCTTTCCTGAAATGTGTTTTCTTCTTCATCAAGATAACTGTTACTCATCCTTGAGATCTCATTTGATCTCATTTTAAATGTCAAGTCCTCCATTATATGCTCTTATAACTCTCAGTACTTTCCTTCAAAGCATTTGCCACCTTTGTAATCACATGTAAATGTGTGTCATTATTCAAGTAATGTCTGACACCCCTTCCCCCTGCCACAAGACAGCAAAGAAGGTATCTGTTTTACTCTCATTAAATTGCCAGTGTCTTCCACAGAACCTGGCACAGACTATGCAATCAATATCTGTTTGTGGAATGAATAAGTTGGTGAACATGCTCAGGGCACTCTGTATATAACACCTCCTACAAGGTCTAGATTATGATTGAAATTAAATCATTGCAAATATGATTAATGTCTTATATAAGATCTTCTTAGCTCACAAGAATATAAACTCCAAGACAATAGGGCAATAGGGGCTATGACTGGGAGGCAGTGGATTGTTGGGTTCAAATCCTATGCCTACCACTGGCCAGTTGCATGGCCTTGGGCAAGTCACTTAGGCAAGTCACTTAACCTCTGTGCCCCATGTCCAAAAAGGGGATGACAATGATACCAATCTCATAGGCATGTGTGCGAATCTTATAAACAAGAACAGTGCCTGGCACATTGTAAGTACCACGTGAGGGTACTTTTCATCACTGAACACTATATCTTTTGTACATAGCATAGTATTGTGCTGTTACATGTGTATGCTAAATAAATGTTTATTAAATTATTTGGGAGACTAAATCTTCTGCTGTTTGATGTGTCTAAAGCCACTCCTGCATTTACCTAGTCATTGAGCGCAAGTGAGAGCAAATGCTGTGGTTGTATTTTTATTCTGTCTTAAGATAGATCTTCACTGTTCTCTGAGGGTTTTAGAATCATGTTAGAAAATTAACTCTCTTGTCTTGTTTACTCTTACTTATAATGTCCTTTTCATGGGAAAAGGTCTCCAATGAGTTTTTCATGGTCTGGTCTCTGATGACGGATCCAATCTAGAAGGTGTTGTGACGTTTATTCTTCTATGAGAAACCCAATCTCTCTTTCCATTCAGCTATGAACACTGTTCTTGGGCCAAGGATACACCTAAACTCTCTCTCATCAGAATGAGATTGTTATTCTGAAAAACCCTCACTCTGAGGGCTTAAGGGGTTGTTCTAAGGGCTCTGATACCTTTATAGCAGGGGTGGAAACTGTTCATTAGGCTCTACTTTCCAAGCATTGTCCTGCCATAAAGGTCTTTCAGGCCCTCAAGGAAAGACCTGCAAGTGGCTCCCTCCACTGGCACTCTAGGCATTAACACAATTACCTACTTTATAGCGATTATATGCCATAGGCCTATGATATTCATTATTTATTAAAAATAAATATATTATAGATCTTAGACCTATAATATAAATTATGATATTTATCTTCTGTAGAGTAGTGCTAGTGTTATTTCTGTAATTGCTCCTATGTATAATATGATAAATACCACACAGTGGTTGGCAGGTAGCATGTTGCTCCAAACTGTGTGGGTGGAATATAATCTTACATAAAAAATGAATTTTTATTACCTCTTACAGCCTGAGACTCTGCCTTGAGTATATCATCATGTCTAGAGATCCTTTTGTTTGAATTAAATTTCCTCAATTGTTTACCCTGTGCCGACTGATCCCATTAGATAGAAAGAGGACTTTTTTCATAGAAAGGGGTGCAGCTTGAGAAGGAGCTGTAGTTACCAGTTACTCTTTCTCTGTTATCAGGGATGTTCTTGCCCCTACTGTAGTTAGCAGACATAATACACCACAACTCTATTTTCGATACTGGTCATGTGTGAAAGTGAGTAGAAGATTGTCTTAGTTGGGTTCCGACAGAGGCAGACTGTAAGACAAGAATTGAATGTATATAGTCTATTAAGGAGGTACAGGAACACTGGCTGGGAGTGGGGAGGTAATATAGGGAAGGAAAGATGCCAATAAGAGATGCCTTTTAAAAAACAGTTATCATGGTTGTCAACTAAAATTTACTCCCACTGGGAAGCTTTGGAAATGGAGTAAAACACACATCTCAGCATAACCCACCCAAAAATCTAGGTATCTGAGGTATTTATACCTCTATACCCATCAGCCATCATTTTAAGGCTGCCCTGAAGGAATGTTGGTTCTCAGACACTGTTGTGTGAGTGTGTGTGGAGGTGGGCACAAAGCTGTTTCTGGCAGCCCCAGATCAACCCTCTGGCAAAGATGTACATACCAGCCATTGGAAGTCAGGCTGGTATGCACTGATATGGTAAGATGATCAAAGAGGATGTGGGAGGAACTTTGACAGCATCTGTTATATAACCAAAAATCTTTTCAATGGGCTGTCCTTTTGATGAACACATGGCGGGGTAGATATAATGTGACTGTGGCAGAAAGACCCCTCTCCTACTCTCAACACTACTGTGTTTCTAGCTCTTCTTGTATACACTGTGCCACTTTCCTCACTGCCACTTCTCTTTTATCTCTTTATCCCAGTCTTGGACTCCATGTGTCCTCTTGTTTTCCACCCCCTACTGGCATGCTTGGCCTGCTTACATCTCTTTTCTCCTCTTGGTTTTTCCCAAATCAAACTCCTAAGCCTTCTGAGTCTTCTCTCAGAACAAACAGTATTATAATGGATGGTAACATGATTATTATTGCAGTGATGATAACATTTGTTGACTGAATGCTCCACTGGTCACTGCTCCCGGCTGTCACAAAGACAGCTGAGGAACCACTAAGTCAGGATAATGAGTGATCAAAACTGAAGGGCTCTTTTCAGCCTGGCTTCCTTTGCCCATCCGACTGTTGGCCTCACATGGCTCTGCTCTGGATCTGTGCCATTCTGCCTCATTTATCTGGCACTGCCTGGAGGAAGACTGCCTCTTGTGTCAGATGAAACTGATGATGATTCTTGGCTAGGAAAGTAAGATTCCTGAATGATTAGGATACTGAGGCTCAAGTTCATATCTGAAACTCCTTTATCCAGGCCTTCTAATCTTCATTCTACTTTTAGGTATGTGACTTCTGTTAAAATGCCCTTGGGTTTGAGTTTCATCCTTTAAGCATGCTGTCATATCTGTTTGCTCAAGAATACTGACCCTGTTTAGAAATTGCAGTTGCAATGTTACCCGATGCACATACAAATAGTACACTACTCAGCTCACTACAAATATATAGTGCTCACTTGTTTCTTAATGCCTAAAATTTCTTAACAAGAAATAATTCCTTTCAAGCTACAATTAGAGAAAGGAAGCGGAAGCTAGAGAGAGAGAGAAAGAGAGAGAGAATCCAAATTGTAGAATACTTCTGAGAGGGGTAATTTGTTGACTTGCGTGTATTTTAACTTTTACCAAACTAATAGATTAATTTAAGTTTAAAAACACAATTAGCATTACAAGCCTTAGCTACTACTCTACCACTCTCTATCTTCAGGAACCACTCCTTGGAGAAAACCACTTTGTCAAGTCTTTTAGTTATTTTTTCTATTTACCTACATAATTATATACAAAATGTTTATAGTGTGATTTCTTTATCGATTTTATACATTATAGATTGACTTCCTACAATGGAAGATCAGAATTTAGTACTCTTACACACACCCATACACCCGTGCGGTCCCTCTCCTTATTGTCCCAATATAGTCACATCATAACTTTTCATTAAATTAATATTCTGTGTTAAACATTATGACTACTTTAGTTCATTTGTGTTGCTAAAAAGGAATATTTGAGACATGCAACTTATTTCAAAAAGAGGTTTATTTGACTTATGGTTCTGCAGGCTGTGCAAGAAGCATGGCATGGTGCCAGCATTTGCATCTGGTGAGGTGCTCTGACTGATTCCACTCATGGCTGAAAGCAAATGGGAACCAGCATGTGCAGAGATCATGGGGTGAGAGATGAGGAAGTGCCAGGCCTTTTTCAAAAATCGATTCTCCAGGGAACTAAGTGAGATCCCACTCATTCCTGAATGAGAATGGCACCAAGCCATTCATGAGGGATCCATCTCCAGGATTAAAACACCTCCCACCAGACCCCACCTCCAACGTTAGGGATCAAATTTCAACATGAGACTTGGCAGGGCAAAACAAACCATATCCCACCATAGCAATGACTATGTAAAATTATTCACAGCTGAGACAAATATTATGCAATAATTCCATTTCTTTCATTATATATTTTTTTTCTCTAGGTAATGGTTACGCTTTCTTTCTGTTTACTTAGTTTTATATGAACCAGTCACTAATTCTTTCCAAACTCTGAGATCGTGTCCTTTGCAGCAACATGGATGGAGCTGAAGGCCATTATCCTAAGTAAACTAATGCAGGAACAGAAACCAAACACCACATGTTTTCACTTATAAGTGGGAGCTAAACACTGAGTACACATGAACAGAAAGAAGGGAACAATAGACACTGGGGCCTATTTGAGGATAGAGGGTGAGAAACAAAAAACGACCTATCAGGTACTATACTTATTACCCAGGTGATGAAATAATCTGTACACAAACCCCTGTGACATGTCATGTCTTGCAATTTATCTATAGAACAAACTTGCACATGTACCCTTGAAACTAAAATAAGTTTTAAAAAATACTCTCCCACAAAGCTATAAGTGCTTCTCTATCAAAAATATCAAGCAATCTATCAGTTCCGTCTCCCCTTCACTCAGTCACAAGTCATCTGTCCTAGAGTCTCCTTTTATCCTGACTCAATCTGCACTAGTTGTTCTGTAGAACAGCTATGTGGCTGTTTTCCTATCACAATTTCCTCTGTTCATAAGGAAATTCTGCTTTCTCTCTTCTGTGTTGAATACCCTGCTTCCTGGATCCCAGGCCCTCTACTTTCCCTTGTGTTAGTTAAGCATGTCCTGGAGTAGCTTTCTGCAAACACATTTTAGAATTTTTTCAAGACTGAAAAAACACTTCTTTCGACTCTTGAATGTTAGTTTGGTTGAAATTGAAATTCCAGAATGGAAATAATCTTCCATCAAAATGTTGTGGGCATTGCTCCAGTTTCCAGTGTTGCTGCAGAGAAGTTAGATTGTAAACTGATTCCTGATAGTGTGCAACCTTTTATTTTTTTCTGGGATTTTCTAGTGTTCTTCTGTTTATCGCTGTTAGTCTAGCTTTTAAAATGATGTGCCTTGTTGATATTTAGCTTTTGTGTTCTATACTGTGCTTGGCATTTGGTGAACTCTTGTACTCTGGAAACTTTTTTTTTAATATTTGAGGGAAATGTTCTAGTATTACCTCCTTTATAATTTCTTTACCTCCTTTTCACATATTTTTATTTTGAAATTCTTAAGAATCAGTTGTTGAATGTTCCAAGCTGATCATCTAACTTTCTTATCTTTCCCTTCCTACTTTCTAGGTCTTTCTGTTTTGCTTTGTGAGAGATTTTCTCATGTTTATCTTTTAATCCATCTATTAAATATTTTCTCTTCTGGCTATCATAATTTTAACTTCCAAAAGCTCTGAAGTGTTTTCTCATATTTTTTGTAACCTTATATTATTGATTAATGGATGCAAGGTTTTCTTTTACCCTCTCCTATTATTTTTTCATTATTATTGCTCTTATTTTAAAATTTCTTTTTCTCCATTAAAAGATGGTATGTTTGTTTTGATCTCTGGCAGTTATGTTAGAAGTTACTCAAAACATCTATTAACATGTTTTTTCATATTTAAGAATAAAATGCTGAAAAGCTAATGAAAAGCTCTGTGTGATTAGAGAGGGCCCAGCCATTTTGTTGGGGAACCCTCAAATATGAGCATCTATAGATCTTTTCTGTTGGGATTGTTTCTTTAGAAAAGAATCTAATTTCCTGCCTGGAAGGTTAGAAACCTGTCTGAGAGTGTTCTAGAAGACAAGAAAGGGAACTTTTAATATTTCAGTCCTGCTACTCTTCCATACCCTCTACTGTGCCAGGCTCTGGAGCCTCTCAGTCTTGGCTGTTCCAGAGACAAAACCTCTTGGCTTCTGTTGGGTTGTGATATAGAGAGGATCCGAGGGGTCTACTTTTCCCTCATATACATTTTCAGTCAGTTTTCCTATATTTCACCCTACCTTCTGAGGTATTTATGCCTCTGATTTCTCAGCCATTCTAAGATTCTACAGGGAAAATTAGCTTGTTTCTTGTTGGCATTTTGCTTTGTAGACACTTTGTTTCAGCTTTCTGCTCTAGATGTTGCCTTTATAGAGACGGTCAAAGCTGTTTTCCCAGCACCACATATGCATTTCCACACAAAGCAAAGGAACAAGGGAGGCAGGTAAGGCAGACAATTTACTTTTAAAGAGGGGATATGGAGGTATATACATCCTCTTGTTCACATTCTATTGGGATAATTCAGTATCATGGCCACACTTACCTGCAAGGCAAGATGGGAAATGTAGTCTCTAGCTAGACAGCTATATTGCCTGATAAATCTCTATATGTGGTGGGAGGTTATTACAAGGAAGAAGGGGAGAATGGATACTGGAAAATGATAAGGATTTTTAACACAGATAGACATAGTGTCATTTTCTTCAGCATTACAGTGGTCCCTCCGCCCACAAGGCAGAGGTCTTCTAAAAACAGACATGTAGTCAGCAGTATGTGTGCTTCTATCCCTCCAGTGCCCAGGGTTTATAAGTGGGCAATACTGACAGTCTTTACTCATGATTCCTCACACTTCTAGCTTCCTTGTAAGCCATTCATTTTGCCTTTGTTTTTTCTATTTTTGAAATGGAGTTTCACTCTGTCACTCCGGCTGAAGTGTAGTGGCAAGATCTCGGCTCACTGCAGCCTCCGCCTCCCAGGTTCAAGCAATTTTCCTGCCTCAGCCTCCTGAGTAACTAGGACTACAGGCCCATACCACCACGCCCTGCTAATTTTTGTATTTTTAGTAGAGATAGGGTTTTGCCATGTTGGCCAAGCTGGTCTCGAACTCCTGACCTCAAGTGATCTGCCTGCCTCAGCATCCCAAAGTGCTGGGATTACAGGTGTGAACCACAGTGCCTGGCCTCATTTTGTCCTTTTGACAGAACACAAATAAAGAGATAAAGCCTCTGGCCACATAAGGAATTTTATTAGGCTGTATCTACTCGTAACCTGGTTAGGTGCAGGAGCTTCTCTTCTCTGTGGTTAGAGAGGGTTAGAGCACAGCCTCCAAACTGGTACCTATTTTTCATGCTACAAGAAAGAATGTGCTATGTTTAATACAAAATGGGAAACATTCTTTGTCTACTGCTTAGAGCAGTCAAGTATTTTCTGTATACTCTACAGCAGTGCTTCTCAAACATGAATATAATGAATATGTGTGTGTGTGTGTGTGTGTGTGTATATATATATATATATATATATATATAAACACATACACATCATACATCATCTAGGGACCTGCACAGTCTAATTCAGTAGGTGTGGGCAGGACCCAAGAGACTGCATTTCCAACAATCTCCCAGGCAATGTCAACTTTGCTATCCAAGGATTATACTTTGGTTAGCCCAGGCACTATGCCCTTCCTCTGTTAATATTCAGCAACTATTCTCTGCTTGGGGTTAGACAGCTCAACTTGGACACAAAATCCATATATGTCTAAAGGAAGCAACAACAAATGCATTTCTTCTGATAAAAGCATAAACAAAGAAATTTCATAGATTTTTCTGGTTCTTGCTGTACCTAGGAATTTTGAGCAAACAGCAAAACTGAATGATAAACAATGATGGGTGGGTTACAATCCTACAGGGAACTGCTTTGCTGTGTGAGTGAAAAAAAAATCATAATTGCCTAAAGCATTCAAAAAGAAAAGCTTCAGCTGGCTACTCTCTTGTCTTAGGATTTAAGTTGCATAATTGATGAATATGAAGATGTATGGAAAGAGCAACACATTTCAAACTGTTTTAACCAACTGGTCTCTGGTTTTAGTGTATATACACTTACTGGTAGTTTTAATGACTGTTGTGGCTGCTGGGTTTTGGAGGCTGTAGTTCAATATAGGGAACATTACTTACCAGTGGAGGCAGGCCAAGGTCAATTATTTTTTTTTCTTAGCAAACTGAATTATAAAACAAAACAAAATGAAACCCTTTTAACACTCGTGTTGTTTGCTGCTTTGCTTTATGCTGACTGCAGGTCTTGCTGGGTGACTCATTCTCCAAGCCTGCCCCCTTCAGATTACCTTGTGAGAGGTACTCATTTCTACCTAAAGACACTGTTGAGTGCAAGTCTCACATTTTTATTTTCAATCTTTACTTTCTATTCTCACATGGAGCAACAGGAAGGAAGGGACGTATGCATTTGATTGTGGTAGAAGGAATTTTGTTAAGTCCTTACTGTTGGAAAAACTGGTTTTATCTGTTTCCCACAAAGCAATCTTTGAGTGGATGCTGAAGAGAAGGGTCAATGAAAGAAAGCAACACTCTTAGCAGCCTTGCAAAAAGTTTTGGATTTTGGTGAGGAAACAGAGTGAGGGGTTAATTTCTTTGGAATTTTAAAATTGAATTATAATATAGAAAACTGCAAAAATAAATAACTATGCAACTTGATGAGTTTTCACAAATTGAACACTAAGGTAACCGACATCCATATAAATAGAACATTACCAGAACCTTGCTCATGTCCCCTTCCAGTCACTTATACTGCCCTCCCAACACAAACAAGGAAAACCATTAATCTGACCTTAAGTATCACAGAGTACTTTTGCTTGTTTGTGAACTTTATATAAATGAAATTGTCCTCTATACGCTTTTTTGGGTTTTACTTCTTTGGTTCAATATTATGTTTATGTGACTTTTGCATGTATTTGCTATGTGTTTTTGTACATAGCTGTAATTTGTTCATTTTCATTGCATGTATTATTTTTGTATGACTACAACATAATTTACTTATATACTTTTGATGGTCCTTTGTTTTGTCCCTCTGCCCCCATTCTGTAGCCGCTACCACAAGTAACACTGCTATGAATATTATAATACATTTATTTTGGTGAATATAGGTATTCATTTCTGTTAGGTATACATCTAACAGAAATGGAGTGGCTGGATTATAGGATAGATGTATGTTCGACTTTAGTAGATACTGCCAAACAGTTTTTCAACTAGGTAGGCATCTACCTCTTTGAGCAGCATTTCAGGTACAAAGCTTTTCTGGAGGAGGCTTAGACACTACTATGGAGTAATCAAGTGGTAAGGTGATTTCTAAATAGAACATAGGAGACAGGCGAGGTGCTGGAAATAAGGAATTATTTCTGTCTATGGTTTGTGTTTAGATGCTAACAGTTTACAAAACAGAATAGAGCTCAAGCAGCTGAAACACAGAGCAAAGGGGAAGCGCTCTATCTCTTGAGTGGCTTAATAAATAGCAGGTAACAAAGTATTGTGACAATCTGAATGGATTTATGATAAAAATGTACTTATATTCACTGTTAATCTTGTTAGAATGTGATACCAGACAACAGAATGCTTAAACACTTGACCCTTATAATCACATTACCTGGATTTAAATTCCAGGTCATCACTCATTTGTTATGTGATTTTTTTTTTGTTTTAAATTCAATTTAATTTTAATTGATGATTTTATAACTGTCACAAAAAGAAGTTAAGATTATCTTCCAAAGAATCTAAAATATTTGACAAAAAAGTAGACTAAAATTAGGATGGCACACATTAATTTGTAACATAGGTACATAATACTTAGTAAACCTCTTTTAAGGCTAATATTTGTTTCTTTTCTTTTGTTCTAATTTTTAATTTTTAAGTTTTGTGGGTACACAGTAGGTGTATATATTTCTCAGTTACATGAGATATTTGATACAGGTATGCAGTGTATTACCACATCAGGGTAAATGGGGTATTTATCACCTCAAGCATTTATCCTTTGTGTTACAAAAAAATCCAATTACACACTTTCAGTTATTTAAGAATGTACAGTTAAATTATTTTTTACTATAGCTGCCTGTTGTACTATCAAATACTAGGTCTTATTCATTCTTTCTAACTATTGTTTTGTACCCCTTAAGCATCCTCACTGTCCTCCACCCCACCCTTCCCAGTCTCTGGTGAGCATCTTTCTACTCTCCATCTCATGAGTTCAATTGTTTTAATTTTTAGCTTCCACAAATAAGTGAGAACATGTGAAGTTTGTCTTTCTGTGCCTCACTTATTTTACTTAACATAACGACCTCTGGTTCTGTCCACGTTGTTGCAAATACAAGATCTCATTCTTTTTTTATGGCTGAATAGTACTGCATTGTGTATATGTACTGCATTTTCTTTTTCCATTCATCTGTTGATGGACAGTTAGTTTGCTTCCAAATCTTGGCTATTGTGAGTAGTGCTGCAAAACCATGAGCATTCAGATATCTCTTCAGTATACTGATTTCTTTTGGGTATATACCTAGGAGTGGGATTGCTGGATTGTATGGTAGCTTTATTTTCAGTATTTTGAGGAACTTCCAAACTATTCTCCATAGTGTTTGTACTAATTTACATTCCCACCAACAGTGTACAAGGGTTCCCTTTTCTCTACATTCTCACCAGCATTCATTATTGCCTGAATTTTTGGATAAAAGTCATTTTAACTGGGGTGAGATGATGTCTCATTGTAGTTTTTGATTTGCATTTCTCTGATGATCAATGGTGTTGAGCATCTTTTCATATGCCTATTTGCCATTTGCATGTCTTCTTTTGAGAAATGTCTATTCAGATCTTTTTCCCGTTTTAAATCAGATTATTAGACTTTTTCCTATAGAGTTGTTTGAGCTCCTTATATATTCTGGTCATTAATCCCTTGTCAGATGGGTAGTTTGCAAATATTTTCTCCCATTCTGTGGGTTGTCTTTTCACTTTGTTGATTGTTTCGTTTGCTGTGCAGAAGCTTTTAAACTTGATGTGATTCCATTTGTCCATCTTTTCTTTGGTTGCTTGTGCCTGTGAGGTATTATTCAAGAAGTCTTTGCCCAGACAAATGTCCTGGAAAGTTTCCCCAGTGTTTTCTTTCAGCAGTTTTATAGTTTGAGGTCTTAAGTCTTTAATCCATTTTGATTGAATTTTTGTATATGGCAAGAGATAGAGGTCTTGTTTCATTCTTCTGCATGCAGATATTAAGTTTTCCCAGCACTATTTATTGAAGAGACTGTCCTTTTCCTAATGTATGTTCTTTGTTCAAACTTTGTTGAAAATGAGTTTACTATAGATGTATGGATTTGTTTCTGGGTTCTCTATTCTGTTTCACTGGCCTATGTCTCTATTTTTATGCTGGTAACATGCTGTTTTGGTTACTATAGCTCTGGGGTATAATTTGAAGTTAGGTAATGTGATTCTTCCAGTTTTGTTCTTTTTGCTTAGGATAGCTTTGGCCATTCTGGGTCTTCTGTGATTCCATATAAATTTTAGGATAGTCTTTTCTATTTCTGTGAAGAATGTCATTGATATTTTCATAGGGATTACATTAAATCTGTGAATTGCTTTGGGTAGTATGGACGTTTAACAATATTGATTCCTCCAAACCATGAACATGGAATATCTATCCATTTTATTGCATCTTCTTTAATTTCTTGCATCAGTAGTTATAGTTTTCATTGTACAGATCTTTCACTTCTTTGGTTAATTCCTAGGTGTTTAATTTTATTCGTAGCTATTATATATGAGATTACTTTTTTGATTTCTTTTTCAGAGTGTTCAATTTGGCATATAAAAGTACTACTGATTTTTTATGTTGATTTCATATCCTGCAACTTTACTGAATTGGTTTATCAGTTCTAATAGTTTTTTTTTTTTTTTTTTTTTGTGGAAACTTTAGGTTTTTCCAAATATAAGATTATATCATCTGGATATAATGATAATTTGACTTTCCCTTTTCAAATTTGGATGCTTTTTATTTATTTCTCTTGTCTAATTGTTCTAGCTAGGACTTCCAGTACTATGTTGAACAACAGTGGTGAAGGTAGACATCCTTGTCCTGTTCCCAATCTTAGAGGAAAAGCTTTCAGTTTTTCTCCATTCGATATGATACTAGCTATAGATCTATCATATATGGCTTTTATTATGTTGAGGTATGTTCCTTCTACACTCAGTTTTTTGAGGGTTTTCATCATGAAGAGATGCTGGACTTTGTCAAATGCCTTTTCTACATCAATTGAAATGATCATATGGCTTTTGTCCTTCATTCTGTTGATATGATGTATCACATTAATTTATTTTCACATGTTGAATCATCCTTGTATCCCTGGAATAAATCCCACTTGGCCATGATGAATGATCTTTTCAGTGTTTTGTTAAGTTTGCTAGTATTTTGTGGAGGATTTTCTTATCAATATTCATCAGTGATATTGGCCTAGAGTGTTCAATGTATCTTTTTGTTGGTTTTGGTATCAGGATAATACTGGCCTTGTAGAATTAGTTTGGAACTATTTCCTCCTCTGTTTTTCAGAATAGTTTGAATAGGATTGGTATTAGTTCTTTTTTAAGAACTAATATTTTCTAGAATTCAGCAGTGAAGCCATTGACTCCTGGGCTTTCGTTTTTGGGAGACTTTGTTTTATAACTTTGATCTTGTTACTTGCTGCTGTTCTTTTCAGGTTTTGGACTTTATGGTTCAATCTTGGTAGGTTGTATGTGTCTAGGAATTTATCCATTTCTTCTAGATTTTCCAATTTATTGCCATATAGTTGCTCATAGTAACCACTAATGATCCTTTCAGTTTCTGCAGTATCAACTGTATAATTTTCATCTCTGATTTTATCTATTTGTATTTTCTCTTTTTTTTGTCAATTTTATCTTTTCAAAAACCAATTTTTTGTTTCATTGATTTTTTGTATTGTTTTATTCATTTCAAATGTATCTGTTTATGCACTCATCTTTATTATGTATTTTCTACTAATTTTCAGCTTCGTTTGCTCTTAATTTTCTTGTTCTTTAAGTTGTACTCTTAGGTTGTTTCTTTGAAGTTTTTCATCTTTTTTGATGTAGGCAGCTATAGCTGTAAAGTTCCCTCTTAGTACTGCTTTCACTGTATCCCATAGGTTTTGGTATATTGTGTTTCCATTATCAATTGTTTCCAGAAAATTTTCAATTTCCTTCTTAATTTCTTCATTGACCCACAAGTCATTCCGGAGCATATTGTTTAATTTCCACGTGTTTGCATAGTTTTGAAAATTCCTCCTGTTATTGATTCCTAGTTTCATTCCAATGTGGTCAGAGAAGATACTTGACGTTATTTCAATTTTTTGAATGTTTTAACACTTGTGTTGTGATCTAACATAGGGTCTTTCCTTGACAATAATACATGTGCTGAGGAGAAGAATGTGTATTCTGTAACCATTGAATGAAATCTTCTGTGCATATATATTAGGTTCATTCATTCTATGGTGCAGATTAAGCCTGATGATTCATTGTTGATTTTCTGTCTGGGAGATCTGTCTAGTGCTGGAAGTTGGGTGTTGAACTCTCCAGCTATGATTGTTTTGGGGTCTATCTCTCTCTGTCGCTCTACTAATAATTGCTTTATATATCTGGGTTCTCCAGTGTTGGATGCATATATATTTAAAATTGTTATATCCTCTGGCTGAATTGACATCTTTAGCCATATACAGTGACCTTCTTTGTCTCTTTTTATAATTTTTGTCTAGAAATCTATTTTGTGCCATATAAATATAGCTAGCCCTGTTGTTTTTTGGTTTTCATTGGCATGGAATATCTATTTCCATCCCTTTATTTTCAGTCTATGTGTATCTTTATAGACCAAGTGTGTTTCTTGTAGGCAACAGATTTTTGGTTCTTATTTTTTAATCCATTCAGTCACTTTATGTCTTTTGATTGGAGAGCTTAGTGTATTCACGTTAAATCTTATTATTAATAAGAACATACTCCTGCCATTTTGTTTTTTGTTTTCTAGTCTTATCTTCCTTCTTTCCTTCCTGTCTTCCTTTCAGTGAAGGTTATTTTCTCTGGTAGTATGATTCAATTTTTTGCTTTTTATTTTTTGTGTATTCATTATATGTTTTCTGATTTGAGGTTACCATGAGGCTTTCAAATATTATCTTATAACCCAGTATTTTTAGCTGATTGCAACATCACACTGCTTGCATAAACAAAGAAACAAACAAACATGCTAAAAGAAAACTAATAAAATCTCTATACCTTAACTTAATCCCCTGGGCTTTATAACTTTTTGTTGTTTCTATTTATATCTTATTGTACTGTCTATGTTTTGAACAGTTGTTATAGATACTGTTTTTGATTGGTTCATTTTTTAGTCTTTCTACTTATGATAAGAGTAGTTTACATACCACAGTTACATTGTTATAATATTCTGCGTTTTTCTGTATACTTACAATTACCAGTGAATTTTGTACCATCAGATGATATCTCATTGCTCATTAACCTCCTTTTCTCTCTGATTGAAATACTTCCTTTAGCATATATTGTAGGACAGGTGATAAAATCCCTCAGCTTTTGTCTGGGATATTCCTTTTTTTGTTTGTTTTTGAGACAGGGTCTTGCCCTGTCACCCAGGCTGGAGTACAGTGGCATGATCTCAGCTCACTGCAACCTCTGCCTCCTGGGTTCAAGTGATGCTCATGTCTCAGCCTCCTGAGTAGCTGGAATTACAGACATACACCACCATGCCCAGCTAACTTTTGTAGTTTTAGCAGAGACAGGGTTTCCCCATGTTGACCAGGCTGGTCTTGAACTCCTGGCCTCAAATGATCTGCCTGTCTCAGCCTCCCAAAGTGCTGGGATTACAGGTGTGAGCCACCATGCCTGGCCCAGATATCCTTTATTATTGTTATCTTTCATGTTTGAAGGATATTTTCACTGGATATACTATTGTGCGATAAAAGATTTTCTCCTTCAGCACATTAAATATACCATACCACTCTTTCCTTGCCTGTAAGGTTTCCACTGAAGAGTCTGCTGCCAGATGTATTGGAGCTCTATTGTATGTTATTTGTTTATTTTCTCTTGCTGGTTTTAGGATCCTTTCTTTGTCCTTGATCTTCAGGAGTTTCATTATTACATGCCTTGAGGTAGTCTTCTTTGGGTTAAATCTGCTTGGTGTTCTATAACCTTCTTTTACTTGTGAAGTGATCTCATTGTCTGGGGTGATACCCAAGGTTCTAGGTCTCAAGGCCATAAAGATCAAGGATGTGTACACACAAAGGGTGAGGTTTAGAGCAGCTATTTAATAGGCAAAAGAAAGAAAATAGCTCTCTGATACAGAGAGAGGTCCTAGAAAAACAGGTTGCCAATGTGCAGTGAAATGCAGGGGTTTTTATAGACGAGCTACTGGGGAGATGGTACCTGATCTACACAGGGCATGAAAAACCAGTTAGAACCAGGTGTGCCATCTGCATAAGCCATAAATCTCTGGCAGTCCCCACCCCAATCTTTTATTATGCAGGCTACAGGTAGCCACTCCATATTGCTTATTTCTTTCCTACTGTGCATGTGCTTAAAGAGAGAGAAGGTGGAGCTCCCATGGTGGACATGCCCGGCCCCAGGTGGCCCTTTCTATCTGGGTAGCTGCAGGTAACTCTCCTTGCAAGCTTCCAGCTTCCTTATCTACGTTTGCAGCCTGATCTTTCAGGCTGTTCTTTAGAAAAGAAGTGATTTCTTGGGCTGCTTTTTGTTAGAAGGGAAGCTCTACTGAGGACTCTTTTGCCCTCACTATCTGCCTAAATTTTTTTGTATCTCCTGTATCACTTGGTCTCTACAATCAGCAGGGTTTGAAGCCAGCCAGGCTTTTTCCCTTCTCTTCATAGTGACAAATTCCCTGAAGCCCTAGATAGATATACAAGTGTCATCTGTGAGCCAGGGACTGGCATCAAAAAACTAAAAAGTCTACTTGGTGTTCTATTATACTGCAGCTGAGCTGGCAAGCACACCTTGAGAAACAGCCATTCCCATGCTTCCCTTCCCTTTCCACAGGCAAAGGAAATTTATCCTGTGGCCACCACCATCCCAGGCCCATGGTGAATACTGCCAGGCTAACTGCTGACATTCACTTAAGGCCTAGGTGTTCTTCAGTCAGATTGTGGTGAATGCTGCCAGGCCCAGGACTCACTCTTCAGGGCAGTGGGCTCCCCTCTGGCCCAGGGAAGCCCCATAAATGCTGTCCAAAGTGAAGGCCTGGAATCAGGGATCCCATGAGCCCACTTGATGCTCTACCCCTCTGTGGCTGAGCTGGTACCTAAGGTCCAAGACAAAGTCCCTGTTATTTTTCTCTCTGTTTTTCTCAAGCCAAAGCTGTCCCTCCCCATAGCCACCATAGCTGGTAATGTGCTGAGTCTCACATGAAACCAGGAAGTCTCAGAGTCTCACCCAAGGCCCATGGCATACTACCTGGATATTGCTGCAGGTTATTCAGGGCTCAAGGGCTCTTTATTCAGGAGGTAGTGGGTCCTGCCTGGACTGGGTCCTTCCTTTCAAGGCAGCATGTTCCCTTCTGGACCAGGGTGTGTCTAGAAATGTCATCTGGGAGCTAGGGCCCAGAAAGGGGTCTCATGATTCTACTGGTGCCCTATCCTACTGTGGCTGATCCAGTGTCCAAAATGCAAAGCAAAGTTCCCTTTACTCTTCTCTCTTCTCTCCTCAAGCAAAAGGAAGGGGTCTCTTTTGGAGCCACAAGCTTTGTAGCCTGGGGTTGGGGGAGGGGTAGTGCAAGCACTCTCTTAGCCACTTCTGCTGGTGTCTCAGTAGGTTATGTGCCCCCAAAGTCCACCAGCTCTGAGTTCAGTTCAGCACTTAGGACTTCCCTAGGAGCTGCAGTCCCTGTGGCCCAGATTGCCTTTTAAGTTTATTTAGCACCCAAGAGCACTTTAGTGTGTGGCGGTGAGGCTTGCCAGAACTCAAGTACTGACTGCTGGGATTGGCAATTTCCTTCTGGCTAGGGCTGGTTTAAATACTCCCTCTGTGGGTGGGTGTTAACTGAGTTCAGCCTGGTTTTACTTCCTGCTGTGGCAGGGCAGCACTGAGTTCAATGCAATGTTTCATAATCACTGTGCTCTCCCTCTCCCAAGTGCACAGATTCTCTCTCTGTGCCACGGGACTGCTGCTGGAGGATGGGGAAAGGATGGTGTTGGAGATTCAAGACTGTCTTTCCTACCCTCTTCAGTGCCTTTTTCAGTGATATGAAGTTAAAATCAAGTACTATGAGTGATCACCTGGTTTTTGGTTGTTATAAAGGAACTTTTTTTGTGTGTAGTTCTTAAATTTGGGGATCCTGCAGAAGAGACAATCAGTGGAACCTTCTAATTGGCCAGCTTGCTCTGGCTCCTGCTGTGTGATTTTTGAGCAAATCATTTAACCTGTCTTAGTCACAGTTTGCTCATCCACAAAATATATATATATTGAATACCCACATTTCAGAGTCATTGGGAGTATTAAATAAGATGACAAAAGTAAAACTCTTAGCAAGTCTCTGGCAATAACCTTAATAATATATAGATTATAATAATATACAACATTTATTGGGCATTTACCATCTGCTGAGATCTTTATATCCATATGTCATTTGAACACCAAAACAACACAGTGAGGTAGATTTCTTTCTTATTCTTATTCTTATTTTTCAGATGCAGAAGCAGATTCAGAGTAAAAAACTGAAGAGCCCAATGTCAAACCTTACTATGGACTAGTTTGCTGTGAATTGCTGTCTTCAAGCAAATAAAATGGATGTTACGAAGTATTCACATAATTGGAACTCTCATACATTGTTGGTGAAAATGTAAAACAGTACAACCACTTTGAAAAATGATTTGTCAGTTTCTTGTAAAGTTAAGCATATACCTATAAAATCCAGCCATTCTACTTCTAGATATTTACCTAAGAGAAATGAAAACACATATCCACAAGATGACTTGTATGCAAATATTCATGGCAGCTTTAATTATAAAGAGAAAAAAACCTGGAAACAATGCAAATGTCCATCAACAGGTAAACAGATAAACTGTAGTATACCTACATAATGGAGTACAACTTAGCAATGAAAAGTAATGAACTACTGATACATACAACAATGTGATGAAACTCAAATACCTTATGGGGAGTAAAATAAGCTATACAGAATAAGAATTATATTGTATAATTACATATATATAAAATTCTAGAAAGCGAACTAATATAGAAATGCAAATTGATCTATAGTGATAGAAAGCAGATCAATGAGTGCCTGGGACTGGGGATAGAAGGAGAAATGGACTGCAAAGGGGTATAAGGAATCTTTGGGTGGGGAGGTGGAAATATTCTATATCTTCATTATTGTGGTGGCTTCCCATATATATATTTGTATATATATGTAATAAAAATGTATGGAAATATATGCTTTAAATAAATGCAGTTTGTTGTATATAAATAATAACTCAATAAAACTTTTTTATATAAAAAAACGTTTCTAGGGGCCCAGTATTTACTTTGAATCTCAATCCATGATAACGGTAAAATTGTGGCAGGGTGATTGGTGCTGAATGCAGGATGAAATAGACAATTTTACTGGGGTTAAGGAGGAAAGTATTTTGCAGTATGTAATTTATTTTCAGATATCTGCTGCAAAGAAGTCCCCAGCTTCTTATGAGAGAAAAAGGCTTATCTATTGAAGGAAATAAGAAAAACAAAAGAGATATTCTCTGTGATGTAACCCATGGTCCTGTCAAGTAGTGTCCAGTGTTTGAATTTTATACATTTTGCTGTGCATGTGGGAAGATTAGAACTGATTACAAGTGTCTTCCAGCCTATGTGTGTCCTTTACCCTCTGATAATATTTATGCACATGCAACACATTTTTATTTTCCAAGGGTAAGCAAAATGCTAGAATTCTTTCTCATATGAAATTCAAATTAGCTCATAAATATTGCATTCTGGATTAGGTACTTTACCTCTAAATAACTTGTGCCTTTTTATGGCTTATTTTGAAGAAAGAGATGAACTGTGATGCTGAATTCCATACAAGATAGGCATAAGGTACTTGTGCTTCAGATGCTGTAAAAAGGCAGTTGGAATAATGCTTTCTTTCCCTTCAAATCCTGTCTAGAACAACTACCATATGGCAGTCATTGCAGTTTTGTCTTGAACATTTTGAGAAGAAGGGTTAGATCCACAAAAGATGAAAAAAGTGACAAGTATAGAAGAGCTATTAAGTACCAAGCATTACATCATTTGCTTTACAAAAGTTATTTTATTAAAGAGTCCCAATAACACTGTAAGGTCCTCATTCTATGGATAAAGAAACTGTGCCTTGGAAAGGTTAAGGGACTTTATCAAGAGCCCCTGAGGCATTTATTGATTTGGCAGAGGTTGAGAGATTGAGACACTGCACAGAGGATTTAGAAATCTAATGGATTGAGGGGACAAGAGCTAAAGTTCAGGGCCCTCTAAGGAGGAGGAGCCCCCTTATAAATACACATGAGTTTTAGTTGGAACCCTGTTTAAAAATAACTTTAACTTTTATTTTAGATTCAGGGGGTACATGTACAGGTTTGTTATATTGTGTGATACTGAGGTTTGGGTATGATTGATCCCATTACCCAGGTAGTGAGCATAGTACCCAACAGCTAGTTTTTCAACACTTGCCCTCCTCCCTCCCTCCATCTTGTAATAGTTCCCAGTGTCTGTTGTTGCCATCTTTATGTCTACGAGTACTCAATGTTAAGTTCCCACTTAAAAGTGAGAACATGTGATATTGAGTTTTCTGTTCCTACATGAATTCACTTAGGAAAATGGTCTTCAGCTGCATCCATGTTGCTGCAAAAGACATTATTTCATTCCTTTTTATGGCTGCGTAGTATTATGTGGTGTATATGTACCACATTTTATTCATCCAGTCCACCACTGATGGACACCTAAGTTGATTCCATGTCTTTGCTAATGTGAATAGTGTTACAATGAACATATGAGTGCATGTGTCTTTTAGAATGCTTGAAGGACTACACCTTAGGTAAAAGAGTGAATTCATAATAGACCAGTTCTCATAACGATTGAAGCTAAGTTTCAAATCAGCTCAATCCCAGACAAAAGTAAAACAATGTTCCCCTACCCTAACTTCTTGCCAGAAGCAAAGGTACATCACTCTGGGGGAAGATAACACCATTCAAAGATTCAACTTCTAACATCTTTCAAGCACAATGTCTAATATTCAGTTAATAAAACTGAAACCAAACATGCAAAAGGACAATAATTTATTTAAAAAGAAAAAAAAACCCAGGAGTTAGTAACAGATCTTCTGGAGATCCGGATATTGAGTTATTAATCATATACTTTAAAATAACTTTAATTAATATGTTTAATAAATTATATGACAAGAGGAGGAATTTCAGTAGAAATCTGGAAGCTATGAGAATCAATTGGAAATTCTAAAGTTGAAAAACGTATACACTGAAGTTAATAACTCAAGAGATAGGATTTACATTACTGCTTTAGAATTTGTTAAATTTTATATATTTCTTCCAGCTCTCAAATGGTAATGCCTGCAGAGGTTAAAATAATTTCATTGTTTTAGTTCATCCAAAATAATCCAATTGTATAGTGAAGCTTCTGAATGTTAATTTTTCATATTTTGAGCATTGGAGCTAATTGCATTAATGCAACTTTACTTGAGTGGGAAAATAAAATGTGTAATCATAAACACATTTAAAAATAACTATTTTCTTTATCAAGGCTTCAGAGGTTTGTCTTCTCTGTCTGGTATTTTGCTGTTGGTTTCAGCACAGAAATGTGAATTACTTCACACAATGTGAATTACTTCACAACACAGGGAGACTCCATCTCTACAAAAAAGAGTTAAGCAAGAAATTAAGGCCATAATAAATAGAGGGAAGGAATAAAATGAGAAAGATAAGAAATAAATCTACAAAATAAAACACAGGCAAATAATAGAAAAATTAAGAAAGGCAAAATTTGATTACTTCAATAAATAAAATCACAACATTCTAGGAGGATGATCAAGAAAAAAGAGGAAAAACAAATTGTTAATATCACAAATAAAAAAGGACTTCACTAAAAATAATATAGACATTAAGAGGATACTAAGGTAATACAGGTGAGTACCCCTTATATGAAATGCTTGGGACCACAAGTGTTTGGCATTTTGGAATTTTTCAGATTTTGGAATATTTGCATAAACATCATGAGATATTTTAGGAGTCAGACCCAAGTCTAAACATAAAATTCATTTATGTTTTATGCACACTTTATACACATAGCCTGAAGATAGTTTTATACAATATTTCATTTTTTTGCACAAAACAATGTTTTATACATGAGGTTAGGTGTAAAATTTTCCACTTGTGGCACCATGATGGTGCTCAAAAAGATTCAAATTTTGGAGCTTTTGGATTTCAGATTTTTGGAGTAGGGATGTTTAACCTGTATTATATACAAATTTATTTCAATTGAGTTTACATTTTTGATAAAATGAAAAATTCTATTAATTTTTTTTGAAAAATTCAAATTACTAAATTGACAAGAGAAGAAATAGAAAATCTGAATTGTATTATATCTAAAGCACAGGAAACTGAAGAAAAGTTGACCAACTGGATCACATTAAACTAAAAACCTTCTCCATAACAAAGTAAACAATCAACAAAGTGAAGAGAAAACCTACAGAATGTGAGAAAACATTTGCAAAAAGCTGAATAAGCTGACAAGGGATTAATAACCAGACTATAAAGGAATTCAAGCAATAGCAAAAAATTCAATTATAAATCATTTTGTTATAAAGACAACATGCACATATATGTTTATTGCAGACTATTCACAATAGCAAAGACGTGTAATCGACCTAAATGCCCATCAGTAATAGACTGGATAAAGAAAATGTGGTACATATACACCATGGAATACTACGAAGCCATAAAAAGAATGAGATGATGTCCTTTGCAGGGACATGAATGGAGCTGGAGGCCATTATCCTTAGCAGACTAGCACAGGAACAGAAAACCAAATACTGCATGTTCTCACTTATAAGTGGGAGCTAAATGATGAGAACACATGAACACACAGAGGGGAACAAGAAACAATGGGGGCCTATTGGAGAGTGGAGGATGGGAGAAAGGAGAGGATCAAGAAAAATAACTAGCCTTTCCTAGCCAAGGGAAGCCATGACAGATGGTACCTGAAAACTCGGGACACTCCCGCCCTAATACTACGCTTTTCCAATGGTCTTAGCAAACTGCACACCAGGAGATTATATCCCGCATCTGGCTCGTCGGGTCCCATGCCCAGGGAGCCTTGCTCACTGCTAGCAAAGCAGTCCAAGATTGAACCGTGAGGTGGCAGTGAGGCTGGGGGAGGGGTGTCCACCATTGCTGAGGCTTGATGAGGTAAACAAAGCGGCCAGGAACCTCGATCTGGGTGGAGCCCACCACAGCTCAAGGAGGCTTGCCTGCCTCTGTAGACTCCACCTCTGGGGCCAGGGCATAGCTGAGCAAAAGGCAGCAGAAACTTCTGCAGACTTAAACATCCCTGTCTAACAGCTTTGAAGAGAGCAGTGATTCTCCCAGCATGGAGGTTGAGATCTGAGAATGGACAGACTGCCTCGTCAAGTGGGTCCCTGACCCCTAAGTAACCTAACTGGGAGACACCTCCCAGTAGGGGATGACTGACACCTCATACAGCCAGGTGCCCCTCTGAGACCAAGCTTCCAGAGGAAGGATCAGGCAGAAACATTTGCTGTTCTGCAACATTTGCTGTTCTGCAGCCTCTGCTGGTGATACCCAGGCAAACAGGGTCTGGAGTGGACCTCCAGCAAACTCCAACGGACCTGCAGCTGAGGGTCCCATTAGAAGGAAAACTAACAAACAGAAAGGAATAGCATCACCACCAACAAAAAGGACATGCATACAAAAACACCATCTGTAGGTCAACATCATCAAAGACCAAAAGTAGATGAAACCACAAAGATGGGGGGAAACCAGAGCAGAAAAGCTGAAAATTCTAAAAATCCGAGTGTCTCTTCTCCTCCAAAGGATCGCAGCTCCTTGCTAGCAATGGAACAAAGCTGGACAGAGAATGACTTTGACGAGTTGACAGAAGTAGGCTTCAGAAGATTGGTAATAACAAACTTCTCTGAGCTAAAGGAAGATGTTCAGACCTATCACAAAGAAGCTAAAAACCTTGAAAAAAGATTAGATGAATGGCTAACTAGGTTAAACAACATAGACAAGACCTTAAATGACCTGATGGAGCTGAAAACCATGGCATGAGAACTATGTGATGCAAGCACAAGCTTCAGTAGCCACTTTGATCAAGTGGAAGAAAGGGTATCAGTGATTGAAGATCAAATGAATGAAATGAATCAAGAAGAGAAGTTGAGAGAAAAAAGAGTAAAAAGAAACGAACAAAGCCTCCAAGAAATATGGGACTATGTGAAAAGACCAAATCTATGTTTGATTGGTGTACCTGAAAGTGATGGGGAGAATGGAAGCAAGTTGGAAAACACTCTGCAGGATATTATCCAGGAGAACTTCCCCAACCTAGCAAGGCAGGCCAACATTCAAATTCAGGAAATACAGAGAATGCCACAAAGATAATCCTCAAGAAGAGCAACTCCAAGACACATAATTGTCAGATTCACCAACGTTGAAATGAAGGAAAAAATGTTAAGGGCAGCCAGAGAGAAAGGTCACATTACCCACAAAGGGGAGCCCACCAGACTAACAACAGATCTCTCGGCAGAAACTCTCCAAGCCAGAAGAGAGTGGGGGCCAATATTCAACATTCTTCAAGAAAAGAATTTTCAACCCAGAATTTCATATCCAGCCAAACTAAGTTTCATAAGGGAAGGAGAAATAAAATCCTTTACAGACAAGTGAATGCTGAGAGATTTTGTCACCACCAGGCCTGCCTTACAAGAGCTCCTGAAGGAAGCACTAAACATGGAAAGGAACAAATGGTACTAGCCACTGCAAAAATATGCCAAATTGTAGAGACCATCAACGCTAGGAAGAAACTGCATCAACCAGGGAGCAAAATAACCCGCTTACATCATAATGACAGGATCAAATTCACACATAACAATATTAACCTTAAATGTAAATGAGCTAAATGCCCCAATTAAAAGACACAGACTGGCAAATTGGATAAAGAGTCAAGACCCATCAGTGTGCTATATTCAGGAAACCCATCTCACTTGCAGGGACACACATAGGCTCAAAATAAAGGGATGGAGGAAGATCTACCAAAGATATGGAAAACAAAAAAAAGCAGGGGTTGCAATCCTAGTCTCTGAAAAAACAGACTTTAAACCAACAAAGATCAAAAGAGACAAAGAACGCCATTACATAATGGTAAAGGGATCAATTCATCAGGAAGAGCTAACTATCCTAAATATATATGCACCCAATACAGGAGCACTCAGATTCATAAAGCAAGTCCTTAGAGACCTACGAAGAGACTTAGAACCCCACACAATAATAACGGGAGACCTTAACACCCCACTGTCAACATTAGACAGATCAACAAGACAGAAAGTTAACAAGGATATCCAGGAATTGAACTCAGCTCTACACCAAGCGGACCTAATAGACATCTACAGAACTCTCCATCCCAAATCTACAGAATATACATTCTTCTCAGCACCACATCGCACTTATTCCAAAATTGACCACATAGTTGGAAGTGAAGCACTCCTCAGCAAATGTAAAAGAACAGAAATTATAACAAACTGTCTCTCAGACCACAGTGCAATCAAATTACAACTCAGGATTAAGAAACTCACTCAAAACCGCACAACTACAAGGAAACTGAACAACCTGCTCCTGAAGGACTACTGGGTAAATAACGAAATGAAGGCAGAAATAAAGATGTTTTTTGAAACCAATGAGAAAAAGGACACAACATACCAGAATCTATGGGACACATTTAAAGCAGTGTGTAGAGGGAAATTTATAGTACTAAGTGCCCACAAGGGAAAGCAGGAAAGATCTAAAATTGACACCCTAACATCACAATTAAAAGAACTAGAGAAGCAAGAGCAAACACATCCAAAAGCTAGCAGAAGACAAGAAAGAAGTAACTAAGATCAGAGCAGAACTGAAGGAGCTAGAGGACAAAAAAACCCTTCAAAAAATCAATGAATCCAGGAGCTGGTGTTTTGAAAAGATCAACAAAATTGATAGACAGCTAGCAAGACCAATAAGAAGAAAAGAGAGAAGAATCAAATAGACACAATAAAAAATGATAAAGGGGATATCACCACTGATCCCAGGGAAATACAAACTACCATCAGAGAATACTATAAATACCTCTAAGCAAATAAACTAGAAAATCTAGAAGAAATGGATAAATTCCTGGACACATACACCCTCCCAAGACTAAACCAGGAAGACGTTGAATCCCTAAATAGACCAATAACAGGCTCTGAAATTGAGGCAATAATTAATAGCTTACCAAACAAGAAAAGTCCAGGACCAGATGGATACACAGCCGAATTCTACCAGAGGTAGAAAGAGGAGCTGGTACCATTTCTTCTGAAACTATTCCAATCAATAGAATAAAAGGGAATCCTCCCTAACTCCTTTTGTGAGGGCAACATCATCCTGATACCAAAGCGTGGCAGAGACACAACAAAAAAAGGGAATTTTAGACCAATATCCCTGATGAACATCAATGCAAAAATCCTCAATAAAATACTGGTAAACAGAATCCAGCAGCACATCAAAAAGCTTATCCACCACGATCAAGTTGGCTTCATCCTTGGGATGCAAGGCTGGTTCAACATATGCAAATCAGTAAACGTAATCCATCACATAAACAGAACCATCGACAAAAACCACATGATTATCTCAACAGAAGCAGAAAAACTCTTTGACAAAATTCAACAGCCCTTCATGCTAAAAACTCTCAATAAACTAGGTATTGATGGAATGTATCTCAAAATAATAAGAGCTATTTATGACAAACCCACAGCCAATATCATCCTGAATGTGCAAAAAACTGGAAGCATTCCCTTTGAAAAGTGGCACAAGACAGACATGCCCTCTCTCACCACTCCTATTCAACATAGTGTTGGAAGTTCTGGCCAGGGCAATCAGGCAGGAGAAAGAAATAAAGGGTATTCAGTTAGGAAAAGAGGAAGTCAAATTGTCCCTGTTTGCAGATGACATGATCGTTTATTTGGAAAACCCCATCATCTCAGACCAAAATCTCTTTAAGCTGATAAGCAACTTCAGCAAAGTCTCAGCATACAAAATCAATGTGCAAAAATCACAAGATTCCTGTACACCAATAACAGACAAACAGAGAGCCAAATCATGAGTGAACTCCCATTCACAATTGCTTCAAAAAGAATAAAATACCTAGGAATCCAACTTACAAGGGATGTGAAGGACCTCTTCAAGGAGAACTACAAACCACTGCTCAATGAAATAAAAGAGCACACAAACAAATGGAAGAACATTCCATGCTCATGGATAGGAATAGATTTAACGCCATCCCCATCAAGCTCTCAATGACTTTCTTCACAGACTTGGAAAAAACTACTTTAAAGTTCATATGGAACAAAAAAAGATCCCGCATTGCCAAGACAATCCTAAGTAAAAAGAACAAAGCTGGAGGCATCATGCTACCTGACTTCAAACTATACTACAAGGCCACAGTAACCAAAACAGCATAGTACTGGTACCAAATCAGAGATATAGACCAATGGAACAGAACAGAGCCCTCAGAAATAATACCACACATCTACAACCATCTGATCTTTGACAAACCTGACAAAAACAAGAAATGGGGAAAGGATTCCCTGTTTAATAAATGGTGCTGGGAAAACTGGCTAGCCATATGTAGAAAGTTGAAACTGGATCCCTTCCTTACACCTTATACAAAAATTAATTCAAGATGGAGTAAAGACTTAAATGTTAGACCTAAAAACCATAAAAACCTTAGAAGAAAACTTGGGCAATACCATTCCAGACATAGGCATGGACAAGTACTTCATGACTACACCACCAAAAGCAATGGCAACAAAAGCCAAAATTCACAAATGGTATCTAATTAAACTAAAGAGCTTCTGCACAGCAAAAGAAACTACCAACAGAGTGAAAAGGCAACCTGCAGAATGGAAGAAAATTTTTGCAATCTACCCATCTGACAAAGGGCTAGTATCCAGAATCTACAAACAACTTAAACAAATTTACAAGAAAAAAATCAAACCACCCCATCAAAAAGTGGGCAAAGGGTATGAACAGACACTTCTCAAAAGAAGACATTTATGCAGCCAACAGGCACATGAAAAAATGCTCATCATCACTGGCCATCAGAGAAGTACAAATCAAAACCACAATGAGATGCCATCTCACACCAGTTAGAATGGTGATCATTAAAAAGTCAGGAAACAACAGGTGCTGGAGAGGATGTGGAGAAATGAGAACACTAGTTGACTGTAAACCAGTTCAACCATTGTGGAAGACAGTGTGGCGATTCCTTAAGGATCTAGAACTAGAAATACCATTTGACCCAGCCATCCCATTACTAGGTATATACCCAAAGGATTATAAATCATGCTGCTATAAAGACACATGCACATGTTCAACCATGGTGGAAGACAGTGTGGCGATTCCTCAAGGATCTAGAACTAGAAATACCATTTGACCCAGCCGTCCCATTACTAGGTATATACCCAAAGGATTATAAATCATGCTGCTATAAAGACACATGCACACGTATGTTTAGTGCAGCACTATTCACAATAGCAAAGACTTGGAACCAACCTGAATGTCCATCAATGATAGACTGGATTAAGAAAATGTGGCACATATACAACATGGAATACTATGCAACCATGAAAAAGGATGAGTTCATGTCCTTTGTAGGGACATAGATGAAGCTGGAAACCATCATTTTGAGCAAACTATCGCAAGGACAGAAAACCAAACACCACATGTTCTCACTCATACGTGGGAATTGAACAATGAGAACACTTGGACACAGGATGGGGAACATCACACACCAGGCCCTGTTGTGGGGTGGGGGTAGTGGGGAGGGATAGCATTAGGAGAAATACCTAATGTAAATGATGAGTTAATGGGTGCAGCACACCAACATGGCACATGTCTACATATGTAACAAACCTGCATGTTGTGCACATGTACCCTAGAATTTAAAGTATAATAAACAAAAAAGAAAAATAACTAATGGGTAGTAGGCTTAATATCTAGGTGATGAAATAATCCATACAACAAACCCCCATGACACAGGTTTACCTACGTAACAAACCTGCACATGTACTCCTAAACTTAAAATAAATTTAAAAAAATAACAAAAAATGGGCAAAAGTTCTGAATAGACAGTTCTCAAAAGTAAACACACTAATGGCCAACGGCTATATTAAAAAAAAGTTCAACATCGCTAATCATCAGGGAAGTGCAGATCAAAACCACAATGAAACATCATTTCACCCCAGCTAAAATGGCTATTTATAAAAAAGAAACAAAATAACAAATGCTTGTGGGGATGCAGAGAAAGAGGAACATTCATACACTGTTGGTGGAAGTGCAAATTAGTACAGGCACTATGAAAACAGTATGTGGGTTTCAGAAGAAAGGCCTTGAAATGTTCCCAATGCATAGAATTGATAAATACTCGAGATGATGGATGTCCAAATACCCTGACTTGATCATTACACAGTCTATGCATGAAACAAAATGTCACATGTACACCATAAATATGTACAAATATTATGTATCAATAAAAAAAACTAAAAATTGAACTACTGCCTGATCCAGCAATTCCACTGCTGGGAATATATCCAAAAGAATGGAAATCAATTTATTGAGAAGATATCTAAACTCCTATTTTTAATGTGCACTATTGATGATGGCTAAGCTATGGAATCAACCGAAGTTTCCATCAGTGGATGACTGGATAAAGAAAATGTGGCATATATACACAATGGAATATTATTCCACCACAAAAAAAGAATGAAACCCTGCTATTTGTAAAAACATGACTAGATCTGGAGGACATTATGTTAAGTGAAATAAACCAGGCACAGAAAGACAAGTATCACATGTTCTCACTCATATGTGGGAGCTAAAAAAGTGGATCTCATGGAAGCAGTGAATAGAATGGTCGTCACCAGAGGTGAAGGAAAAAGAGGGTTTAGTTGATGGGTACAAACAAACAGTTAGATAGGAAAAGTATGATCAAGTGTTTGGTAGCACAATAGGGTGACTATAGTTAACAATAATGTATTGTATATTTCAAAATAACTAGAAGACTAGATTTAGAATATTCCCAACATAAGGAAATGATAAAGGAAATGATAAATGTTTAAGGTAAATGTTTGATGGATATCCTAGTTACCAAGATTTGATCATTACACACTATATGTTTGTTATGTTTGTTTTTTAAATGTTTTAAAATTATTAAAAAATATTTGTGGGCACAGAGTAGGTGTATAGCATGTACCCCATAAATATGTACCATAAATATGTATGCATGAATTTTTTAATTTAAAAATGAAATTCCTAATAAAAATTATGCACACAAAAACTTCAGACCCTGTGGCTTACCTGTGGATTCCATCAAACATTTAACGATGAAATAATGCCAATCCTTTGTAAACTGTTTCAGAAAATAGAAGGGGAAAGAATACCTCTCAATTTAAAACCAAGGCCAGCAACGAAACTAATAACAAAATTTCACAATACGTTTGAAGAAAAGAAACTTACAAACTTATATGTCTTATGAACTTAGATGCAAAAGTCCTTAACTAAACAATAGTGAATTGAACTTAACATATATAGCAGTATATAAAAAGGACAATATATCATGATTAAGTGGGATTTATCTCAAGAATATAAGATTGGTTTAATTTATAAAAATCAGTCAACATAATTAACCATTAGCAGAATAAGACAAAAAAGATAATATTATCTCAATATTATTGATGAAAAAAAAGCATTTGACCAAAATTTTACATCTATTTCTCCAAAACCTAGAACTAAAAGGGAACTTCATCAATCTGATTAAGGATATCTGCAAAAAAACTACAGTTAACATCATAGCTAATGGTAAAATATTGAGCATGTTCCCTTAAGTTTGGGAGCAAACTAAAGATATTTTCACCATTTCTACTAACCAATGTATTCGATGGAAGTCCTGCCCAGTGTGATAAGGCAAGAAAAAAAACGGCATACAAATTGGGAAGGGAGAAGTAAAAGTATTATATTTGTAGACAACATGATTTTCACATTCAAAATGTTGTCATTTAAAAACAACTGCTAGGACTAATTCATGAATATATCAAAGGCACAGGACACAGGGTCAATATTAAAATCCAATTTTATTTTTAGATACTTGCAGCAAGTCATTGAACAATAAAATTTAGGGATTCCATTTGTAATAGTATCAAAAAACATAAATATTTATTAGTACATTTCACAAATACTAGCTAAACCACTACACTGAAAACAAAATATTGCTGGAAAAAATTATAAAAGGGCTAAATAAATGGAACAATATACCATGTTAAATGGATTGTAAAACTTGAAATTGTTAAGATGTCATTTTTGTCCAATTTGATCTATAAATCTGATGCTGCTCCAATCTGAATACTAGCAGGCTTTTAAAAATAGAATTTGAAAAGCTGATTCTAAAATTTATATGGAAATGCAGAGGACTATGAATAGTCAAACAATTCAAAAAAAGACACAAAGGCTGGGCCCTTGCACCTCCTAACCTCAAGGCTTGCTATAAAGCAGTATTAGTCAAAGTGGTGTCATATTGGCAAAAAAGTAGACAATGAATGGAAGAAAATAAAGAATGCAGAAATAGAACTACACTTATAAGTCCATTGATTTTTAATATATACACTAAAGCAACACAATAGGAAAATTAACCTCAGTGTATGATTCTTGACAAACTGGATATCCACATAGAAAATAATGAACATTTGCCCCATACACAAACACCAACTCAAGTTGCACTATAGACATGAATGCAAAAGGTAAAATTTTAAAGCTTCTAGAAGAAAGTTACTAGAGAATATTCTTGCTATCTGGGAGAATGAAAAGATTTCTTAGGGCATAGAAATCAACAAATGTAAAAGAAAACGATAATTTAGACTTCATCAAAATTTAAAACTTCTGCTTATTAAAGTAGACAAGTTAAAAAAGTGTGAAGGCAAGCCATAGTCTGGTAGAAAATTTTCACAATACAGAGATCTGACAAAGGACTTGTAGTAAAGATAAATAATGTTTTGAATGCATATATAAAGCATATATAAAGGCAGTCAATCCAATATAAATGGTGAAAATACCAGAACAGACACTTAAAAATGGAAGATACACAAATGCCCAATAACACATAGAAAAGTGTTCAAATTTATTAATTATCAAGGAAATGGAAGTTAAAACCACACTGAGCTTTTAAAAGCATTATTCAACCACAAGAATGGTTAAGTTAAAATGACTGACAGCACCAAACTTTGTTACTGATATGGGGCAACTCATATATTACTGGTGGGAACGAAACATAATAAAGTCACCTTGGAAAACTGCTTAACAATTTTTGTACAGTTAACTATACATTTACTATGGGAGCCAGTAATCCTACTCCTATATATTTATTTGAGAGAAATGAAAGCATAGTTCCAAAAAACCACTTGTACAAGAAACTTCCTAGCTACTTTATTCATCATAGCCTCAAACTGGAAACAACGCAAATTGGTGGTTATCATCATACAGTGAAATATTCCTCAGCAACAAACAAATAGTGAGCTAGGGATACATGAAGCACCATGAATGATCTCAAAATCATTATGTTGAGTGAAAAAGGAGAGTGTATACTTCATGTCAAGAACAGACAAGCATAATCAATAATAAAAGTTAGAACAGTGATTGTCTGTGAAAATGTGGGAATTGATTCAAGGGGGCATGAGGAAATTTTCTAAAGTGATGGAAATGTTCTGTATTTTGACTGAGATATTGGTTGCATGAGTGTACACATTTGTCAAAACTAATAAAATTGTACCTTAATACAATTAATATTTCACTGTATCTAAGTTTTACCCCAATTAAGAAAATCTTTAGGGAAAGGTTATTTTTTGGCTATTGGTTCATTAGTGATGAACCCTGCAAGCCAGGTTAATGAGTTTGGACTTTATCCTGTATCTGACAGGTCTTCACTAGAGATTTTTAATCAGGCACTGAATATATTTATTTTTTAAGGAACACATTTCTGAGAAAAGTGTAAAAGACAGATTGGAGAGGGGAGTATCTGGAGGCTATTGCAAGTCCAGGCAAAAAGTGGTGTAGCATGAAACTAGGGCAGTGGAAGTGGGTGTGAGGGAGCTGACAGATGGGAGAAACATCACAGAGTTAATATCAATGGAAATATATAGTGAAGTTGGTGAGAGATAAAGAGGAGTTGAGGATGCCTTACCATTTGCCAAAGCAAATATCATAGTTGGGTTTTTATTAGTGAAAGGGCATGAAGAGTTGAGGGGGCAGGAAATACGTTGTCGTAGATGAGGTCAGACTGCCTGCAGGGCACCCATGTGGAGTTTTCCAACCAGCACTGGCAAGTACGGATATGGAACTTAAGAGAGTGACCATTACTGCAATCAGGGGTAGAGATAAAAGTTAGGTGACTGGAGAAAATAAGCAGCGCAGGAGACGAGAAGAGGATTAAAGGCAGTACTACATAAGGGATCTCAGACTAGGTAGCTTGTACTAAGCTTGAGAGTTCAGATAAAATTGTGCAAATCTTCTAAACAGTAAAAATACGACCTTCTCACATTCACAAAACCCTAAATGCCCTCACGTTTAAATCCTACGGACTGCTGTCATTTTACCTCCTCCCTACCACTGATAACACCTACGAAGAAGGACAAAGGAGGGTCGATTTGATGATAACTAATTGGTGTCAATGCTCAAAACCCTGTCAGGAGCCACTGTTGGCTTGAAGGAATGTAACAGAGGTCATAATACAGGGCAATGCAAGTGGCACATTTAACTCACTTTGGGAACTTGGAGCTGAGAGTTACAGAATGTTAAGTGGCAGGTAGCATTTTGCGACTTTTTCTATTTTAGTGACATCTTATTAGTCATTTAAATATCAGATGAAAACCCACGTAAAAACCTTTTTGCTTTTCTTTCTGCTGAGGATTGTGGCAGCAGCTGGTAGTGGTTGTGGTGAGTCCTTCAAGTGGCATTCATAGTGAAAATGGTTGAATGGGTCCCTGAGTTCCATGAGTCCTTTTGGTAGTCCCCTTCCCCACAGCTTCAGATTGAAGGAGCAGCCAACAGAACCTATAGAACAGCTAATTTTAAGGTAAAACCAGAGAACTGGGCTCAGTGAAGTTTACAGAAAAAGAGATGGGAAAAATGAGGAAGGAAGAGCAGACAAACGCTAGGAAAAAGCATCAACGCAGAGTATGCTCAACAATACTGAATACTGCCAAGAGGTCAGTAGGATAAATACTTAGCATTGATAATTACATTTGGAAATTAGGGTGCTGTAGAAGAGAATTAAGGACAGTTTCCTTATGAAAGCCAGATTGCAAGGACCGATGAGTGGAGAATAAAGTGTAGGCATCAAGTGCATCTCTTATTTTGAAAAGGTCACAGGAAAGAAGAATGTGTGTGGGTGGGGGCGCGGGGGGGTGGTAAGTACAGTGTCTTGCAGAAGAACCATCCATGGGAAGGAATTATTTAGGAAATTAAAATTGAAGTATGCTTAATGGATAAGGTGAAAGATCAAGTGGAAAATCAGACTGAAACTGAAGAAAGGAGAAAGAAATAGAAATGCAGGGAGCAGGAGAAAAAATATGAAAGCTGACATACGGCCTGTCCCTCAAATTCCAGATACACCATGGATCAGGACAGGAGGAAATTCTCTTCATTGGCAAGGTTCTCAACTTTCCTACCTTCCTTCTTTCACTCTAGGCTACATTGACAACTATCTGCTATTCAATTACTCTTGAGTGGTCCAGGCACTCCTCAAACTCAACATACTTGTAAATCAACAATCATTATTTCCAAAATGTATTCTCTCTCCTGCTTTTCATATTTCAACTAATCACACCCTCCTCCTTGCATTGATAAAGTCCTACATCTGTATGTGGCACACCAGAAGTATTCAAACTTCGTAAGACTTGAGTTAGATAATAAACATTCTATAGCTCTAGGGACCAGGTTCTCTGATTCAACCACCTGGCCTCGAACCACTCTCAAAGAACCTGTTTTCAATAGCCTGGGGCCTATATCCTCGCCCATCGAGCTTCACAACCAATGCAGACCTCAACTTACTCCTACAGAAGCTGGAAACTTCCCTTTTGACTTGATCTATCTTGAAAGTGCAATCCATCTGTGTCTTGGCTAATGCCTGAAGGCCCGCCTCATTTACCAGTGGAATGATTAACTTGGTAGAACTATGGACTGCTAAATCCACATACTTTTTTTTTTAAATTGAGACAGAGTCAAACTCACTCTGTTGCCCAGGCTGGAGTACAGTGGCATGATCTCAGCTCATTGCAACCTCTGCCTCCTGAGTTCAAACAATTCTCATGCCTCAGCCTCCCGAGTAGCTGGGATTACAGGCACCTGCCACCATGCCCAGATAATGTTTGTATTTTTAGTAGAGATGGGGTTTCACCATGTTGGCCAGGCTGGTCTCCAATTCCTAACCTCAGGTGATCCGCCTGCCTCGGCCTCCCAAAGTTCTAGGACTACAGGGGTGAGCCACTGCGCCCGGCCTAAATCCACATACTTTTTTTTTTTTATTATTATTATTTGAACTTTTATTTTAGGTTCAGGGGTATATGTGCAGGTTTGTTATATAGGTAAGTTATGTGTCATGGGGGTTTGGTGTACAGATTATCTCATCACCCAGGTAATAAGCATAGTACCCAATAGGTAGTTTTTCAATTTTCTCCCTTCTCCCAACCTCCACCCTTAAGTAGGCCCCAGTGTTTGTTGTTCCCTTCTTTGCATCCATGTATTCTCAATGTTTAGCTCTCACTTGTAAGTGAGAATATGTGGTATTTTGTTTTCTGTTCCTGTGTTAGTTCACTTAGAATGATGGCCTCCAGCTCCATCCATATTGCTGCAAAGGGCATGATCTCATTCTTTTTTTATGACTGTGTAGTATTCCATGGTATATACATGCCACATTTTCTTTATCCAGTCTACCACTGATGGGCATTTAAGTTGATTCCATGTCTTTGCTATTGTGAATAATGCTACAGTGAAAATAAGCATGCAGGTGCCTTTATGGTAGAATGATTTGTAATACTTTAGGTCTATACCCAGCAATGGCATTGCTGGGTCAAATGGTAATACTATTTTAAGTTCTTTGAGAAATTGCCAAACTGCTTTCTACAATGACTGAACTAATTTGCATTCAGCATTCCCTTTTCTCCACAACCTCTCCGTCATCTGTTATTTTTTTATTTTTATTTTTTATTATACTTTAAATTCTGGAATACATGTGAACATGCAGATTTGTTACATAGGTATACATGTGCCATGATGGTTTGCTGCACCTATCAACCCGTCATCTACATTAGGTATTTCTCCTAATGATATCCCTCCCCTAGCCCCACAACCCCAACAGACCCTGGTATGTGATGTTCCCCTCCCTGGGTCCATGTGTTCTCATTGTTCTACTCCCACTTATGAGTGAGAACATGCAATGTTTGATTTTGTATTCCTATGTTAGTTTGCTGAGAATGATGGTTTCCACCTTCATCCATGTCCCTGCAAAGGACGTGAACTCATCCCTTTCTAAGGCTGCATAGTATTCTATGGTGTATATATGCCACCTTTGCTTTATCCAGTCTAGCATTGATGGGCTTTACCCAGTCTATCATTGATGGGTTGGTTCCAAGTCTTTGCTATTGTGAACAATGCTTCAATAAACATACAGGTGCATGTGTCTTTATAATAGAATGATTAATAATCCTTTGGGTATATAGCCAGTAATGGGATTGCTGGGTCAGATGGTATTTCTGGTTCTAGATCCTTGAGGAATCGCCATATTGTCTTCCACAATGGTTGAACTAATTACACTCCCACAAACAATGTAAAAGCATTCCTATTTCTCCGAAAACTTCCTATTAAGACACATGTACTCTAAAACTTTACTAGAAAAAAACTCAAAAACATCTTCCAAAATGTTCATTGCTAGTTTCTTTAGATATGCACAAGTGACAAAGTATAGAAGACAGTATATTTATGCTCTTGGATGAACAATTTAACAATATGAAACATAAATCTGAATAACTCAAAGTACTGAGTATAATTTTACTAAGCAACAAATCTAGAAGTATAAATTCATGCTCATTAAAGGACTAGAGAGTTTTAACTTTTCATACAAAGATTGAGAAGACACTATTATACATTAATTTCTAGCTACAATGCTTAAAGTACCCACCAAATTATTTTTCTTTTTAAGTCATTTTTAAAAAATATTTTTCAGTTACATTATTCAACATATACGTTCCCTTGATGTGCTTCCCTTTAATAAAGATTTATTGTGCCTAGATGCAAATGTTAACCTGCCTTATTTTAAATATTTTTTTAAAAAAATATGTCTCAGAGTACATCTGTTCTCCATAATTCAACAGGTTTAACATTTTAGTTTTATTCTTCCCAAATAGGCAAAATCCCTTAAAACTGGGATCATTTCGATCTATTTTAGTTTTAAAAATCCATTCTTACTACCCTTGGTCACCTCTAAATATATGAAACCACGAGTCTTTTGCCATACTCACATCTCCAAATTATTCTTTGCCCTCTAACTCCCATTCCAAACTCCTAGAAAAACAAACTTTCCCATGAGCCTTCAATAACTCTCTTATGGGTACAACTTTCCCACATTCAAATCCTCTTCTTGGAGATTTCCTCCATCTCCTTGTTGATACTGACAACCAGGGCTTTCCCCAAAGACTCAGCTTCACCTAAAATCCTCTCAAGTGGGAGCAACTCTTATTTTCACACCTCTTCAGTTCCCATGCTGCTTTTAAGATATTGTTCTTTCATATTTTTGGAGAAACACTTCCCATTGATGTTCATGCCATTGGCTTATTATGGAAGAATGAAACTCCACTCTGTTTTTAGTTATTCTGTATGGTCACTTATTTTATGTGGAAAATAACTTTTCTATAAGAAGCCTTTACACTTGTTCCTAGTTGTCAGAGGATCTACATCGTCTTTTATAGTGGTTAAGCAATTAAGACTGGATCAGTACAGTTATAATGACAGTTAATTATTCCAAGGATGATGAATAAATTCAACCTCCAGCAGTTAATCAATGTTAAATATAGAATCCAGAATTCACAATTATTCACCATGAGCCATTCACAATTTTAAGTGAAAAAATTTGGCTTTCTACCCAAACATCTTAACAAATGTAGTTTCTGAAACCAACAATGATAGTCTAAAGGTTATGAGTCAATAGTTCTTAGAACTAGTTTAAAAAATCTCTCAATGTTATATGGAGCCTTCCTGCCAGTTTTAGTAATTGTAACTAGACAGAAATTTGACTTCATGATGAGAATATATTGCATAAATACATATTTAACTCAAATTTTATGCTAGTTGGTTTATAGTTATTCCCTAACCTTGATTCTTCTCTGTCTAAATAAAAGCTAATGGCTAACCTAGTGCATTGTCTGTGCAAACTACTTGTGTTAATGGCTTCTTTAATGTTTCCCATTAAGAGCTGCTAAGGACTTGGAGCCCATGAATAATTTTAATACAGGCTGAACAGTTAATGTGCATACATGATAAATTATGAGATATATATTATTAAACATATAATATATATTTTTATATATTCATTTTAATTGCCACACAATAACCATTCTTTCCCCCTCTTCATTGTTGTCATCTACGAAATCCCTTCCCTTCCCCTCAATCCATTGAAGATATTAATGTAAGCGTTACTGACTCCCTCTGTACCCAAACACCTGCCATTATCCTGGACACTATGTAAGCCACAAACATGCAGTGTTATGCACTGAACTGTATCCACTCAAAGTTTACATGTTTGAAGTCCTAACCCCCAGTACCTCAAAATGTGACTGTATTTGGAGATAGGGTCTTTAAAGCGGTAATTAAGGTTAAATGAGGCAATTAGGATGGGCCTTAATCCAATATAACTGGTAACCTTATAAGAAGAGGATATTAGGACACAGACACATGCAGAGGGAATTCCATATGAAGACACAGGAAGAAGATACTCATGTAAAAGCTAAGGGGAGAACCCTCAGAAGTAACTGGCCCTGCTGACACTTTGAGTTCAGACTTCTAGTCTCCTGAATTTTGAGAAAATAAATTTCTGTTGTTTAAGCTACGCAGTCTGTGATATTTTGTTATGACAGCCTTAGCAAACTAATACATGCAGTATCTAGTATGTGCCAGACATGTTCTAAGTGATTTACTTCTATTAACTCATTTAATCCTTACAAGACCTATATGAAGTGGGCAGATGAGGAAAATGAGGCACAGAGAAATGAAATAGCTTCCTAAACCAACATAGCTAGTGAATGGCAGAGTTAGAACCCAGGTTGTCTGATTTCAATAAAGAAGTTAGTGATCATGGTGCTTGAAGCCTGCATGCACTGGATATGCTGTTAGTCTTTATTTAGCTGGGAAGGCATAGAAGCTATTTATAAAAGTTATCCCCTGCACTTTGCCCTGTTGGGTGACTTCAGTATCTATGTGGAGGTTTAGCCCTTGAGTTCCATGACCTCGGGTTCACCTGTGACTACAGTCCTATTACTCTTCTTCCATTTAGGGCCAAGGGGCGTTAACAGTTATTCCTATTAGAATGTGTCCATTTACTTCAGTATTACTCTTTAACCCATTGCAACATGGTTGCTTTGCCTGCCATGCCCCTGAAACAGCCATTACTAAGGTTACTTGCAATTTCCTTTCTGCTGAGTACAATAAAACACTTTATATTTTATTTTGCATTTTTGAACAGGTAGTAGATACATATATAAAACAATATTTTAAAAGTATAAGAGTAGAAGTGAAAAGAAAGTTTCTCCCTCCCATTAGTGTGTTCCAGCTTAGTTCCCATCTCAAGAAGCAATGGCTATCACCCATTTTTTGTGTCTCTTTCTAGAGCTATTTTATGTAAAGATGAATATAAGTGGTTTTTAATTTTTACAAAATCATAAGTTGAGCATACTAAAACACGATTTCACTGTTTATTGTTTTTACATAATGACAGAGGTCTTTCCATATCAGTACATATAGAGCTCACTCATTCCTTTGAACAACTGCATATAATTCTATTAATTTTATTAAATAGATATATTATGATTTATTTAACTCATCTTCTATAACACTTAGATTGTTTTAATATTTACAATCAATATTGCAATACATTTCCTCAAACACATGTGTCAAGAATAGGTTGGGTAATACTTAGAGGTGGAATTACTAGGTCAAAGCAATTTTTGATAGATGCTGCTACATTGGACTCTATAGCAATTGTACCAATTTACACTCCCACAAGAAATATTTCAGAGAATGTTTCCCAATGCCCTCTCCAACATAGTGTATTGATAGTGTCTTCTTGAAGTTTGAATTTGCATTTAAAAAATTTTAAGTAAGGTTGAGCATCTGTTTGTATATTTGAGACATATAAGTTTCCTTTCAACTGGCAGTTCCTAGCAATAAACACTGTTTGAGAATTACCTTACATGATTCCTGTTCAGAGTTGAATGACAATGATCACTGTGTCTTTCTTTCCCCCAGATGTGCCCTCTTTTCTTGGCCTTCATAACACTGCTGTTGCATTTTTTCTTCATATTACTGACTACTTGTTTTCAGTGTCCCCTAAGGGGCTCTCTTCCTTTGCATATCTCTTAAATGCTGTTTTTTTTTTTTTTTTTTTTTTTTTTTTTTTCTGGGCCCTGTCCTGTACAGAGCAGGGACTAGAGTGAGGCAAGCAAGACTCCTAGGGCACCAAGTAAGAAAGTTCTCACTGTCAGGGTCTTCAAATGCAAGTCCAGCACTTGTACAACCCAGACAGTGAATTCAGGGAAGGACAGGTAAGCATAATAGTAAGTATCCCCTGGTAGTTACTTGCAATTTTCCCCCTTCATTTGCTGTTTCTTGAATATTTCTTTAATACCGTTTTTTTTTGTTTTTTTTTAGCTTTAAGCGATAAGCACTTCTTATATTAAAAAGAAAATGAGAGATTTGGATTCCTAGTAACTGTGTGTTATGTAACTCTAGGTGAGTCATTGTTCTGTAATAAAAGAGGATAGTCTCGAAGCTTATTACAGGCTGTCGAGGGTAGCAGTAGATGAAAATGATAACATAATTCCTTTTCCCTTTTCCATTTGTGAGAAAAGGAACATATTATGATATTATATGGCACACAAATTCGAAATAATTCAATTCTTGAGCATGGGTTTGGTAAAGACCTCAGAGTGTACGTTTACTAATTATATTATGTCATATAGTTTCATAATGTTATAGATTAATAGTGTGTTTCAAATAATAGTTTTCTTACATTTTTTCTGAACACTACAGGTTCTTTTAAATACAAATAATTAGAATGATTCTGGAATTTGTTTTTATGTTACAGGTTTGGACTCCATGGGTTAATATTTATACTGCTGCTATATTTTCTTAGACACCAAAATGACCAACATTTGGAGAATTAGTCATGAGAACTGATACACAGTATGATGGTTAATTTTGTGTCAACTCAGCTGGTTCATGTATGTTCAGAGTTGAATAGACACTATTTCTGGGTGTATCTGGGAGGGTGTTTCTGGACAAGATTAGCATTTGAATTGGTGGAGTGAAAGCAGATGACCCTCCCCAATGTGGATGAGAATCATCCAATTCATTGAGGGTCTGAATAGAACAAAAAAACAGAGGAATGTTGAATTAACTCTGCTGGCTGCATGAGCTGGACCATCAGTCATCTCCATCCCCGAGTATTCCATGTTCTCAGGCCTTCAGACCCACACTGGAATCTAAACCATTGGCTCTCTGGCTCTCAGGCTTTTGAACTATATTCTTTTCTTCAGGATGTTGTTTTCACACAAGCTAGTCAATATTTTTTTGGGTCTGCAGCTTGCAAATGGCAGATCAGGGGACCTCTCAGCCCCCATAATTGCATGTGAGCAAATATCTTATAATAAATATTTTCCTAGATAGGTAGATAATTGCAATACGTTCATGATTATATACATATATATACATATGTATATGTGTACATATAGATCTATCTATATCTATCACATATATATCCTATTGGTTCTGTTTCTCTGGAGAACTCTGCTAGGATAGCAAAATTCAAAGGGTCAGGTTCTTGTGACCTTTTTAACTAGACTGTCAGATTACATCATATATTACATATATTAGTGCTTTTCAAAAATATAGTTTCTAAAATTCAAACAGCAAGTGGTTAATATTTAATAATTAATTATTATAATAAAGGATTGATTTAGCATAAGTTTATATCTGATCACCTTTTGATATTTTTTATTAATATTTAGTCACTAAAATCTATTGCTTAACTTTATCTTGATTCTCCCTCCAGAACTAAATAAACATTGTGAATATCTTCTTTAAGCCAAATGGCTTCCAGACCATATGAGTCTCCTTTCTCATGATTTCCAAGAAGTTTGATTTGAAAAATTCTTGCAAGTGGTTTTACTTTCTTTTAAATTCTTCTCATTCTGCAAGTTGATCTTTTGTAATTTAAGTACTTTTAAATTTTTCTATTTTTTGCTTATTTAATGGGTGCAATATCTTTTCCTATTTCCTAAGAATATTATGACAGCTTATTGAACTTTTACTCTATTTGCATAGTGTATGCTTTTTTTCAGGTCGTATTTTCTCTTTGTTGGCTTTGATCGCTCACTCTTTTATATTCAATTGTTTCCAGAGTTGGGTAAACTTTTATTGTCTTTCTGTTTTCAAGATGGGCGACTAAAAGCCAATTGGGAGGAGTTCTGTTTCTAAAAATATTGACTAGCTTTTGTGAAAACAACATCCTGAAGAAAAGAACTAGCAAAACTGGATAAAACATGAGAAACATCTTTTTAAAGGCATCAGAGTCACCAAGACAGAGAGGACATGCAGAGCCAATATTTCAGAGAAAATAAAAAAGCCCAGAGAGGAAAGATAAAGAGATTTTGTGACAATTTGAATGACAACAAAATAAAGCCTAGAACATACTATGGAGGGATAGCCCAGGTAAACACTCTTGGCCTTCATTTCTGACCCCAAAAGGCTCCCTAAGAGTGAGGGGAAACCAGGAGTACACCAGCTCTCACAAAGCTAGAAGTTTAACTTTGAATCAGCTGAGTCTTTGATTGGATCACAGTGGTCTTTTAGACCAGCTGACTCCCAGAAGCAAGAATAAATTCTCTGTGGAGGGACAGAACATCCAGAGCATCAAATTATCTCTAAAAATTTCATATACATCATCTAGCATTCAGTGGAAGATAATCATGCACACAGCAACATGAATTGATCAAAAACTAATGTAAAAATAAACACACAGGAAAACTGGAAAATGTAGTTACCAGGCATGGACTTTAAAATAGCTGTGATTAGTATTTTCAATAATTTAAATGACAAGATGAATATCAGCAAGGAACTGGAAAGTATAAAGTGTTACCAAATGGAAATTTAAGGAGTGAAATATGAAATATCTGAACTTAAGAACTCAATAGATGGATTTAATAGCACATTAGGCACAGCTCAAAAGAGAATAATAAAATGGAAGGTAGATCAGAAGAAAATATCTAGACTTAAAATGGAGAACAGAAGGATGGACAATACAGACAAGAGCATAAGAGACACCTGAAACACAATGATAAAGTCTAACCCACATATGATTGAAGTCACAAAAGGAGAGAGAGAATAGAGCTGAAGTAATGTTTGAAGAGACAATTTTTGAAAACTGATAAAAGACTTCATGTTATAGATTCAAGAAATGATGCAAGTCCAAAGCAGGAAGAAAACAAAAAAAAAAACATACTGAGGCATTTAGTACTAAAACTGCTGAAAACCGAAGTCCATGAAAGTATAATTTTTCATATGATTTAAAATATAATTAGAATTAAGCTATGTAACAATAACACAAAATTGGAAAAGAAGTAGATGGAACAAATGACTTCCATGGGAAGTGTTATCACTTTTCATTTGACTTTTGTAAGTCAAGGATATATGTTGTAATTTTAAGGGTAAACCCTGACGAGTAGGAGAAAACACATTGCTAAAAAGCAATAGAAGAAAGAAAATAATAAAAATGCTCAATTCAAAAGAAGGCCAGAAGGAGATAAAAAGCAAAAGAGATAAAACACAGGAAACAAATAATAAGAAGGATTAGACACTTAGGCTCATGTTACCATCTTTTCTGGAAGCAGAGCCTGCTTTTCATGAAAATCTCCAATGTAATTCAAAAATCTTGCTATCTCCCAGAATATTCGTGTACTTACATAATTATTAGAGTATAATTATTTGATGTTTATCAGTACTTTTGTCCTGAATGCCCATCACATGCAGTTTTAAAGGGAAGTATTGAAAAACAATCTTTACCTTTCAATTTTATTTTTTGTGAGAACTGATTTACTATAAAGGATTGTTTAGGACCCAATTGTTACCTGAATCTATAGGTATGCTTTTTGAGGCTTCCCTGTAGGCCAAGCATTAATAAATTGATCCCTCATATAGTCTGGATCAGGCTTTTCTTATATCTTATATTCTGACATTTCCTTACTATTATTTTGTAAGCTCCAATAGAGCTCTTTCATATTTGAAAAAAAAATCCCCTATCATCGCAATTATTCTAAGGAAAGTAAATACACTCAAAAGTGACTTTCTAGGTTATAGAGCTATTTTATTGTAACTATACTATAAGAACTGGTTTGTACAGTATGGAATACTTTGTTCTACAATTGTTTTTCTAACATATCTACAAAACAATGAAAATTGATATTTGTAATAATGACCCCAAGGTCATTGTAAAGAGGTCATCATGAAGAGAAAATTCAAAATATGTTATTTTTTGTTTTAGTACTCAGTTTATTTTGTTGCAGCATAATTCTTTTAAAATTGACAATGCAGGAATTGACTATTATGCCAAAGCACTTAATTCTCAGACCACACTCTACACTAGGGACTGTACTACACTATTATTTGCAGTTATTCTTGAGGTGCTGGTGATAAAGATTTTTATAATCCTTGGGAATCTCCCATTTATTCCACTATCATAAAAATCATTTCAGTACCTAAAGATAGGACTAATGTTCAATCACTACACATTGGTAGGACTGTGTTGATTGTTAAAATGGTGAAATATTACCCTACTGTTTAATAAATGACCTCAATCCAGAGACCAGCTATTGTTCCCTCCACAAATGCCCTGGTCCCACCACTCTTGACATCTTTCAGGACCCTACTCCAGGGCTTATGCTGTTGCAACTAGTAAATGTTTTGAGTAATATCCCACATAAGGATACTAGCATTGCTCAAGATGGATTATAAGCCACTCTTAATCACTTAGGTAAGCATATATAGCAACAAGAGGCACCTAGAGACTTCTTGCAGGGTTCTACATCCTCTCTTAGGAGTATAGATGCACATTTCAAATGTGGCTTTTGGTTATGCAGTTTATCTGTGACTCTAGAAGTTGTAATTTTGGTTTAGCCAGACATCTAAACTTGTCTTCCTCCATAAGGACAAGGATCCTGGCACAAATAGTTTATTAAGGAGGTGATCCCAGAAGATCCCAATGGAGAAGTGGGGAGCTAAGACAGGGAAGGAAAGGCAGTCAGTAAAGTGTGTTTAAAAAAATTTTTTTTTTTTAAATTTTCATTTTACTTTAAGTTCTGGGATACATGTGCAGAACGTACAGGTTTGTTACATAGGTATACACGTGCCATGGCTGTTTGCTTTGCTGCATCTATCATCCTGTCATCTAGGTTTTAAGCCCCACACGCATTAGGTATTTGTCCTAATGCTCTCCCTCCCCTTGCCCCCCAACCCCCAACAGGCCCTGGTATGTGATGCTCCCCTCCCTGTGTTCACGTATCTTGCTTGATAAAACACACTTAATTCTCAGCAAGCTAACACAGGAATAAAGTGTGTCTTATCAAGTAAGATACCACTGTGAGAAACTAGTACTTCATCTCATTGGAGAAGTCTGGAAGCCAGTATAGAATGCACATCTTAAAGTTGTTTCACCTGCTATGGTTTGGATATGGTTTGTACTCATCAAAACTCACAGTTTTATTCCCAATGTAGTGGTGTTGGGTGGTGGGACCTAGTGGAAGGTGTTTGGGTTATGAGGGCGGACACCTCATAAATGGCTTGGTGCTATTCTCTTGGTAGCGAATGAGTTCTTGCTCTAGCAAGACTGGATTGGTTTTCATGGGAATGGATTAGTTCTAATGAGAGTAAATTTTTATAAATACAGGAAGTCCCTGAGGGTTTCCCCTTTTTGCATGTATTCACTTTCCCTTTGACCTTCTTTGCCATATCGTGACACAACATGAAAACCCTTGCCAGAAACCAGGGCCATGCCCTTGAACTTCCGAAGTTACAGAACTGTGAGCTAAAAATCCTCTTTTCCTTATAAATTATCCAGTCTCAGGTATTCTTTTATAGCAACATAAGATAGACTAAGACACCACCTGAGGGGTTAGAGATCTAAGGAATAAATACTCATAGTTCTGTTTGTCATGAATTGAGGTCTTCAGGGGCATTAATTCTATAGTACTTGCTGTGAAGTAGGCAGAGCTGGCCCATGTTACTAGAGAAATCTCTCTGTCAAAAAGACGTAGATATTGGTAATTGGAAATCACTGGGACAAGATTGAACTATAAGAGTTAGGTCCAACAAGACTTGCTAATCTAGGCTTTAGCCAAGAGATGCTCACAGCACACTCCTATTGGTGCCATCACTACCTTACTTGGTGCCTCACCTTACTCCCAAAGTGAAGAAGAAGTGTGTTAGGATTAATCAGCTTCAAGAGGCCCATTTTCTCATGTTGACACATTATTGAGGGAAGGAGGCCTTAGTAGAAGGGAAATAAGTTAGCTTGCATTGGAGTAATATATCCCTCATATTTCTGAATAATCTTCTTCCAGGTACTTTTAGCAAAAGTGAATTGGGTCTGCATTTCCCTCCTTTAAGAGAAATCTCAACTATTATTTTCTCTTTACAACTTCACTTCAGCTCTTCAAAAGCGTTTTCTTTCTTAAAACAATAGTGGTCACGGGGAACTATGGCTGCTGCCATTTGGGGAAAGATCCAGCTATCTCTTTTTCTCTTTGAATCACTTTACTCCTTCCATTCTCTTTCATGTGGAAGGGTAGATGGGTGAGAAGCATACATCTCTTTGCTAGAGAGCTTAGAAGCAACTCCATCCTGGAAAGACATGAAGTAAACTCTCTATGTAAGCTCTCTTTTGATACTGGGGCACTCTCTGCTTCTGGATTTCACACTCTTGGCTTTGCTACTTCTTTATATTGGTCATCTGATTATGCAAGTTTGTGATTTGGGTATGGTTTTTGTGGAAAATAAAAACATAAAAAAATAAACCATTTGGCCTGCTTCGATTCTTCTTTGTGGTCCAGTGGTATGTGTTTTATTTTTTATTCAATCCTTACAACAACTCTCTGAGGTTGGTACTATTCTTATACTCATTTCATAGATGTGTGCTTCATTGGGTCCATCAGATTTCTCTAATAAAGGTGAAAACCTTTCCCTTTGCAATTACTAAGTAACCCAAGGGTGATATGTTGATATCACCTGAGCATCCTGTTTCCAATAACCCTTCACTTAGTGGCTTTAACATTCCTATATCAAATAATTATTGCATTATAGTTGCAAAAAGTTTGTTTTTTGTTTCTCAGTCCTTCTATATTTATTAACTGGCATCCTTCTGAAGAAAAGAGCATACCTGTTTCCCCCACTCTTGCCCTTTTCCCTGAGCATCACTTGGACCCATAGAGTTTATTTACTCAAACTTATAATAATTTATGGCCTTTTTTGATGCTCAAATTGTCTCAAACTTGTCCAAGAGGAATTCCTTCAAGCTGGCCTCTATGTCTTTCTAAAACTCTTTGAGTGCTTTTTAACTTTCTGGTTCAGTGAAATATTTCAGGCTCACTCCCATACTCTCTATGCCCCATGTTTGTAATTAGCCAGTTATCAAAAGAACCCTGTTTTCTCTAAGAGAGAAATGGTATGTAGACACCAAATCGGAGCATTAGGTATGTTCACTGCCACTGAGTGTCACTGCCTTCAGACCCCTTCAATGGACAGAGCCAGAAAATTTTTCCAAAAATAATGAGTTCATTTTGAGATTTTTACTTTCAGTATACCAATGGATAACCCAAAACAAAGCTGGATTTGCAGCTCTCTGTGCCTTTTGTGCTGTGCCCATTATGAGGTCTCTTCTCTATGTCTCTATTGGCCATTGGAAAATATTGCTATCTTCAGTTTTACCTCTGTCTTTTCTAGACACCTTTTCTGACATCTTTGGTTTCAGAAAAAAATTCCATGACTATTTTCCAAGCTGGCTTTTTCTGCTGCTCTTATTTGCCCCCATTTCATATCCAGGCAAGGGGTAGACACCAAAAAACACTGAGTGCCATCTCAGAACTGCACTATGTACCTGGTTGCTAAGAGCACATCATATTTCAAAGACATAGTTTGGCTATTTGGAAGATGTGAAATTGTCAATAGCTTCCAGCCAGAATTATTTTCTGTTCAAAAGCAAGTGATATTGTTTGGCTGTGTCCCCACCCAAATCTCATCTTGAATTGTGGTTTCCATAATCCCCACGTGTCATGGGAGGGACTCAGTGGGAGGTAATTGAATCATGGGGGCAATTACCTCCATGCTGTTCTCATGATAGTGAGTTCTCACGAGATCTGATGGTTTTATAAGGGGCTTTTCCCCCCACTTTGCTCTACACTTCTCTCTCCTTCTGCTTTGTGAGGAAGGATGTGTTTGCTTCCCTTTTTGCCATGATTGTAAGTTTCCTGAGGTGTCCTCAGCCAGCTGAACTGTGATTCAATTAAACTTCTTTCCTTTATAAATTACCCAGTCTCAAGTATGTCTTCATTAGCAGTGTGAGAATGGACTAATACAGTAAATTGGTACTGGGGAGTGGAGTGCTGCTGTAAAGGTACCTAAAAGTGTGAAGTAACTTTGGAACTGGGTAACAGGCAGAGGTTGGAACTGTTTGGAGGGCTCAGAAGAAGATCAGAAAATGTGGGAAAGTTTGGAACTTCCTAGAGACTTGGAGGGCTCAGAAGAAAGGAAGATGTGGGGAAGTTTGGAACTTCCTGGAGACTTAAATGGCTTTGATAAAAAAGCTGATAGTGATATGGACAATGAAGTCCAGGCTGAGGTGATCTCAGATGGAGATAAAGAACTTGTTGAGAACTGGAATAAAGGTGACTCTTGCTATGTTTTAGCAAAGAGGCTGGCAGCATTCTGCCCCTGCCCTAGAGATATGTGGAACTTGGAACTTGAGAGAGATGATTTAGAGTATCTGGCAAAAGAAATTTCTAAGAAGCAAAGCATTCAAGGTGTGACTTGAGTGCTGTTAAAAGTATTCAGTTTTATGTATTCACAAAGATACAGTTTGGAATTGGAACTTATATTTAAAAGGAAAGCAGAACATAAAAGTTCTGAAAATTTGCAGCCTAATGATGTGATAGAAAATTAAAAAACAAACAAACAAAAAACATTTTCTGAGGAGAAATTCAAGCTGGCTGCAGAAATTTGCATAAGTATAGAGGAGCCAAATGTTAATTGCCAAGACAATGGGGAAAATGTCTCCAGGGCATGTCAGAGGAAGCCCCTCCCTTCATGTCATAAGACAGGAGGCCAAGGGGGAAAAAGTGGTTTCACGGGCTGGGCCCAGGGCCTTGCTGCTTTGTGCAGTCTTGCTGCCCTGTGTCTCAGCTGTGGCTAAAAGGCGCCAACGTACAGCTCAGGCCATTGCTTCAGAGGGTGTAAACCCCAAACCTTGGTGGCTTACACATTGTGTTGGGCCTGCAGGTGTACAGAAGTCAAGAATTGAGGTTTGGGAACCTCTGCCTAGATTTCAGAGGATGTAAAAAAATGCCTGGATGTCCAGGCAGAAATTTGCTGCAGGGGCAGGGCCCTCATGAAGAACCTCTGCTAGGGCAGTGTGGAAAGGAAATGTGGGGTAGGAGCCCCCACACAGAGTCCCCACTGGGGCACGGCCTAGTGGAGCCGTGAGAAAAGGACCACCATCCTCCAGACTCCAGAATGGTAGATTCACTGAAAGCTTGCACTGTGTGCCTGGAAAAGGCACTCAACGCCAGCCCATGACAGCAGCCAGAGGGGGACTGTACCCTGTAAAACCGCAGGGATGGAGCTTCCCAAGACCATGGGAGCTCACCTCTTATGTCAGCATGACCTGGATGTGAGACATGGAGTCAAAGGAGATCATTCTGGAGCTTTAAGATTTGACTGCCCTGCTGGATTTTGGACTTGCATGGGGTCTGTAGTCCCTTTCATTTTGGCCAATTTCTTCCATTTGATTGTAGTTCCCATAATCCACATGTGCCATGGGAGGGACCCAGTGGGAGGTAATTGAATCATGGGGGTGGTTACCTCCATGCTGTTCTCATGATAGTGAGTGAGTTCTCATGAGATATGATGGTTTTATAAGGGCTTTCCCCCTTCTTCACTTTGCACTTGCACTTCTCTCTCCTGATACTTTGTGAAGAAGGATGTGTTTGCTTCCCCTTCTACAGTGATTGTAAGTTTCCTGAGGCCTCCCCAGCCATATCTTAAACCTCTTTCCTTTACAAATTACCCAGTCTTGGGTATGTCTTTATTAGCAGCATGAGAATGGACTAATACAGCAAGATACCAACTTATCATCCTCAAGGGTTCTGCTTATAAAAAGACATCTTTGCTAGCTTTATCTCATCTTGCTTTTGATTTTTGTGGACATCTCATTTGAATTTTCAAATTAATATACAAAACGAGTGTAAAATAATATTGTTAACTGTCCTCATATTTATTGTGCCATGTTATTTAAATGCAATTTATTATTTTTGCAGTAGCAATAATGATATTTGGACCAGCATTAGCTCATATATAGTACTTATTTAGATTCTATTGGCCTGGTGGCTTTTCTTTCCAACTTATCCTTCCCTATGGTGGCAGGAAAAGGGGTTAGATAATTATGAGTTCTCTTTTTCTACTCTTGGGTTTTGTTGTTGTTGCTGTTCTCTTTAGTTTGTTCAAAGGATATGGAATGTTCAGGTCTAATTCACTGTTTAAAGGCCTGTTTTCATCTTCCCTAAAGCGTTTCTCACATTAATTTCTTTTGTGAACATTTTATCTTGATTCCCATCAACTATTCCCTCTTTCTATCTTTAGCATGGTAGTTAAGATCTTGGTTTCTGGAGATAGTCTCTAAGTTTGTAGTCTGGGACAGGCTACTTAATCTTTCTGTGTCTTTGGTTCCTTATCTGGAAAAAAGTGATAATAATAGTACCTACCTCATAGTGTTGTTGTAAGGATTAATTGAATAATCCATGAAAATTACATAAAATGGTACCTCATATAGAGAAAGCCTTGATAAATGTGAGCATCTATTATTATTTACTATGCCTACAGCCTACATGTAATCATGAAAAAGACATCTGTTTTCTTCCAAGAGCAGATGCCTGTTCCTCATTCCTCCACAGATAAATTCAACAGGGTCTTAACACCTCCACTCTTCACATAGAGGGCAAAGTTGTTTCACCTGAGTAAATGACAAGTGGGAGATACGAGCAAGAAGGAAGAAGGGGGTGGGCAAGTGGACCACTGTTTCCTTCTAGACACATTGACTTTGTTGTCTCTCTGTCATGTATTTCTGGAGGTAGGGTTTGAACTTAGCCTCCTATATTCTTATGACCCTATCTAAAGGTCCTGTGACCAGGGACCAGTAGGACATTCTCTGTCTGAGGATCCCAAGATTCAGTACAAACAGGAGCTGTATTAGATGCTGTCAGTGTGCTGCTGTCTCCCTTGCTCCCTTGGCCCTGACTCACCAACATGTTCCAGTTCACCTCCAGCTGCCAGTGTCTGCATCTCTGGGCCTGAGGGCTTTTTCTGAAACTGGAAATGCCCATAGGAAATGCTAGTGAAATAATCACTGTCCCTCCACCTCAGTAGTCCTCCACCATTGACTACCAGAAATTGTGGTATAAATGCCTCAGCTCCTTTGCCTCTTGGGTGGGATGATTCTGAAGCATTTATTTTACACTATTTCCTAGAGCTTTCTCTCAGGATTAAACTCCAGTTGTCACTGTGGTGATTGGTCTTATAATGACCCTCTCCTTGAACATGTTGCCCTCCCCTTCCAACATTCCTTTCTCACTACCCTATCAGTGGTCTCTGTGCCTCCCAAATACACAGCTGGCAATAGAGTCCTCATGTCAGGGCCCGACTCTTGGACACTCAAATAAAATATAAGCTCTTAGTTTCTTGTTTGTTTCCAGAAACTTTCTGACGATGCTTGTATTGTGTTAACCCATTTAGTCAATGCCACCACTTGAGTGGAGTAAATATTAAAAATATTCTTTCTAATTGCTATATTGTTTCATAAAGGTGTTTCACTTTTCATGCCTGGCTTGCATTTCAGTAATTGTCTGGTCTGCTTTTTTGACAATGAATAATTTGTTTCTTTCTCCAGGATGCCAAGAGGTTGGCTTGGAATTGGATATTAGGACCAGCTCTGGCACAACAAATAAAAGGCCTTCAACTGCTGCTTGTGAGGAACTCTAACAAAGGTAAGATAATATGCAGCAAAATTACTTGCCTCTTCGAGCTGGCAAAGAATATAATTAAAATAAAGAACTGACATCTTATGTGACAGAGTCTGAGTAGGAAGCATAGCATTTATCACCTCCTGTTCACTAGCTTTTCTTTGGGGGAAAAAAAGTCAGCAAGATTTTATCTTGGATGACGCCTACTCACCTGGCTTGGCTTAAGCTTAAAAAAAAAAAACATGAAAATGGTGGAGTATGAAATAACATGTCAGATATACAATTTGGCCATGTTATGGCTTAAATACTAAAACCAGATTTTATTTTCCCAGAAAAGGATTGATTAGTAAATCTGTAGTGCATATTGAAAACTAATAAAAGTGCAAACACCATTAAAGAAAATGGGGCATGGATTGTTGTCAGTGCCTAAGTGTGTGGAGAGATAACAATGTCTGTTCTTCAGGGTTACATCAGGAAAGTCCTGAGGGATAAAACTCAATTTGTATACAGATTCTTAGGACCAAACCTATTGCATGAAGCATCATATATGTGAATAATAAAGTAGGTTATACAGGGATTTTACTGTGTTTACCTTAGAGTGAATATTTTTATCTCCTATAATTATTCCTGAAGGGAAACCTTCTGAAAACATTGACCTGACTCTCCACAAAGCAGTAAGAATTAAATCTGCTGAACTCCAGAGTCTTGCTGAAGAATTCATCCAGGAACTCAAGATCCCTCAAATCTAGGCCTCAGCTGAGACCACAGCATCCTTTCTTTCCTAAATACAGTCTCTGAGTGGGAGGTTCTCAATGTAGTACTGACGTAGGTGTGAACATTCAGTGTTTAAAGTCATGGGAAGCAACTTAAATTAAATTGCCTTGAATTTTTTTAAGCTTTGAAATTTCTATTTTGGACTTTTAGAAAAAGGGGTGGGGAGAGAAAGAGAAACAGCTTGTTCACTGGGTAGCTTTTTGTCCACCTGCTTCCCCTACCCCCCAACTCTCTGGGAATCAACAATCATTTTATTGGCACTAACACAAGTCTGTCAATACTGGAGAAAATGTAGTTTTTGGTGTGTGCTTTTTGTACTGGTGACTATAGTGAAGAAACCTCTTATCAGTAAGGTCTTCTTTTATACCAAGTAGAATCACAGCCATTATCAAGAGAAACTATATTTACAAGGCCATGTTCCCTTGCAAGCTTGCTTGTACAATCTGCTCCTGAATGTCCCATCTGGCATGGATTGAAGAAATTCAAGACATGGGCTGACTTAAAGCAATGCATTTTTTTTTTTTCAATCAGAGATTCATGTCCAGAGGAATGAAAGATTTTACTCTTACTTCGAATAAACTTTCTGAATTCCTTTATTTAAGTTATTGATCTGAATTGATTTTGATGTCCAGAAAAGCAGCAACAAAGATGTATAATCTAAAGAAGAATGGTTCTGAGCTGAAACCATCAACCCATCTGCAAATAATGTTTTTCAAAATGTTGTTTGCCAAATCTCAAGCTTATATGGATTTACTTTATGTCTTGATTCTCCTAGTTGTTTTAGTTTACATTGATCAGTGGATGAGATTGGGTCTGTCTCCTCGAGTATATCTATAACGTTCATTTGAAAAGTGAACAGCAGCAGTACTTGTGTCTGGCAAGTAGTGGGTGCTAAGTGAATATTTGTTGAATGAAAGAACACTTTAGAACATCTTAGTAGCATTATGCAGTTTTTCAAGTGCTGCAACAATCGTTTTATTTAATTCTCACAACTAGATAGGAAAGAAACTGAAGCACTGATTCTGTATCTCTGACTAAAGTCTCCCAGCTTGTAAGTGGCAGAGTTAGGATTTAAACTCAGAGTATAAACATGGAAGAACATACCTTGACTCTACCAGTCATGGAGGCATGGAATACAAGGCACTTTTGGGGAAGAACAACTAGTTCAGTTTGATGGCAACTTAGAACGTGTTATATAGGAGAATAATAGGTGACTATTCTGGGATAGTAATTTTTGGCCATCTTGAAGAGGGCCTTGAATGGCAGGCTAATGTATTTGGATTCTACTGCAAAGTCAGTGAGGAACCATTTAAGCTTTTTGAGCAAGGGATTAGTGTTGTCCTTTAGGCAGATTCTCTTTTGCTATAATGGATTGGAGGAGAGTAAGAATGGCAGCTAGAAGAGTTCTTTCTTTCTCAGAAACAGGAAAAAAGAGAAGTTGAGATATAAAGAGGGTTTGAAGTAGAGAGAAGGGAAATTGGGATGCTGTGTTTGAAGGGATTGACCTTCATAGTTTCAAGGTACAATTGAAACTTGAAGTGAGGGGAAACAGGGTAGGGACTGAAGATTTGTGAGGGTGCTTTAGAACCTCTCATTTGAGCAGAAAATAAAAGGGCTTCTATAGAGCAGTTAAGGCTTCCCTAACACTAGATAGCATAAATTGTGGTGAATCCAACTAACAAAGCGTTGAGCCCTTTGGTAGTACAGTTTTCCCACACTGGGAAAGTGGGAAAACCAGAAAACACAGAGATCAAAGGGATAAAGCATTATACATATGGGGGTTTTGCACCTAAGATACGCTGAATTAATGTTGTTAACTAAAAATTTGGGGACTGGGCGCAGTGGCTCATGCTGTAATCCCAGCACTTTGAGAGGCCAAGGAGGGCGGATCAAGAGGTCTGGAGATCGAGACCATCCTGGCTAACACAGTGAAACCCCGTCACTACTAAAAATAAAAAAAATAAAAAAAATAAAAAAAAAAAAATTAGCCAGGTGTAGTGACACACGCCTGTAGTCCCAGATACTTGGGAGGCTGAGGCAGGAGAATCACTCGAACCCGGGAGGTGGAAGTTGCATTGAGCCAAGATTGTGCCACTGCACTCCTGCGTGGGCAACAGAGTGAGACTCTGTCTCAAAACAAACAAACAAACAAACAAAAAAATTCAGGTGACAAGGCAGAAGAATTGGAAAGGATGAGAGGCTTGAAAGTAGTCATGAAGAGAGTAAAGCAGCTCAGGCTGATTATGTGTGAGAATGTAGGAAAGGGAATTGTAGAGCCAGAGGAGGGAATTTGAGAGTTTGGGTTCTTAGAGACTTTGAGAAGTAAAAATTTCAGAAGTATAGTGAATGATTAAAATGCAATGGAGATGGAGGTCATTGGGGTTTAGGGAATCAGTGTAATAGAGACCAGGATAATAGAAGAGTCATCAAGAATGGTGACCTCACTGAGGAGAGTATAAAGCAAAGGGCCAGAGAAGAAATATAATGAAGCTCAATTTAGACAAAAAGCCTTTACTGAGACAAAAGACAAAATCAAATTGAATATCCTCATTTGTGACTATTCATCTATCTCCCTGCTCTACCCCACCCTGCCCTCACCTTTCATTGTCAGATTACAGATCCTTTATGAACAAAAATTTACTCTTCAGCAAGGTCTTTAAAATAATAGGAAAGCCTGTTTGCCGTTTATAGGACAGAAGAAAAGAAAACTCCTCTTTTCACAAATGAATTTTTTGAAAGATTGAACAGAACAAGGTTTAAACAGTGCATTAATGAAATTCTTGACAAGAAGGAAATTGAGAGGTATGGCCTGCAGGTGTGTAGCTAGAGTAAGCACAAGGATAGGTAAGACAGCAAACTGGACTGGAATAGACTCAGGAAGATTTTGCCGAGAAAATGCCAATGGTTGTTTCTTATAGTAAATGTAAACTTGCTTAAAATTCATTAGAAAGAAAATAATAGAATTGTAGGAAAATCATAGATAATATGCCCAGCATGACTAGATAAAGTTCCAAAGCCTAGACAATGATTACACTACAGATTAAAGCAGGGTGTGATCCTCTGCTTTCCAGCAGGCCTTTTACGGATATTGATGCCAATTTCCATAGTGCCAAGTCTATTCTCCTTAAGTCCTGAATTCCTCATCCCCTGCTTTCCCTGTCTCCCTAACACATCCATTCTTATCTGGCTTTGCTGCCACAGAAAAGAAATCATATGACATTAGCTTCTTTAGCTTTCCTCCACTTCACCTTACATTTTCTCTGCATCCTTACTCACCTTCAAGTTTTTTCCTCCCTTCCACTTCAGAGAAAGTTTCCTTCTCACTAACCGAGCTAAGGCTCACTCCTCCTATGTGCCTTTGTTACATCTCCTCAAGGCTCCTCTAAACTCATCATCAAGATCCTCATTCCAGAACAATCCATCTCTCCCTCTGCCATATCACTCCTTTCATCCCATTGAAGTAAGTCTCAAGTATTCTATTTCCAATAAGCCTATTTTCTGTCCACCCATTTACTTCCCAACTCGTTGTTACCTAAAACCTTGAACGCATCGCTACAATCACTTTCTAGGATGTTACGTCTAAACAGCTTTTTTTTTTTTTTTTTTTTTTTTTTTGAGATTCTTGCTGTGTCACCCAGGCTGGAGTGCAGTGGTGTGTTCTCGGCTCACTTCAACTTCTGCCTTCCCAGGTTCAAGCGATTCTCATGCCTCAGCTTCCCAAGCAAGCTGGGACTACAGGTGTGCACCACCAAGCCTGGTTAATATATTTTTATTTTTAGTAGAGACAGGATTTCTCCATGTTGGCCAGACTGGTCTCCAACTCCTGGCCTCAAGTGATCCCCCTGCCTCTGCCTCCCAAAGTACTGGGTTTACAGGCATGAGCCACCACGCCTGGCCTAAACATCTCTTAATTAGGAAGCACAGTTTCTCTGCATTTTCCTTCCCCTTGACTCATTCTCAAAATTTTCTTTCTTTGGCTTACAAGACTCTATCCTCTCCTGATTTTCCTCCTCTTATTCAGGCCATCTATTTGCTGTACCTCTTTTTCTACTTCTTCCTAAATACAGATATTCTGAAAAGATATGGTGTTTGCCTTCTTTTATCTATATCTTTCTTCCTGTCTTATTTAATACCTCACCTTTGCTCTTGCCTCGATGGAGATTTTCAAATGTATAGCTTTAGCCTTGGCCTCTTTTATGAGTTTTACTTCCATATTTCCAACTGTCTCCTGGACACATCCATCTGAATGTCTCCCCTGTATCCCAAATCAATACTCTGAGTCCAAAACTGAACCAAGCCTTCCACTCTTCAGGAAGCTCTACTGATGCCTCAACCAACCCCCAAGACGATCAGTCTTGAAACTTCTGAGTTTTCCCTGGCATCTTTTTCTCCCATACCCCAACATGTTAGTTCTGCTTTCTAAGTTTTTGTTGCACTCATTCCCTTATTTTTATTCTCATCATTACTATCCAAGCCCACATTCTATCTATTGCTAACCCAGGCTAAGGAAAAGCTACCTCTGTTATCTCTCTGGCCTCCAGAATCTCTCTGCTCCCATCAATTAATGCACTTCAGTTTGACCAATATTCTGGAAACACAACTATCAACACTGGATAATTAAAACAAAACAAAACAAAACAAAACAAAAAAACCTTCATTCTTTCATATATAAAGTTCAAGCTTCTTAGTCTGATATCCAAGATCTTTTAAAAATTTGACTCCATCTTACATTTCAAATGTAATGCCACCTCTTTAGATATATCCTATTCTCCAGACAAACAGAATCATTTGCCATACACATTCTAGTCTTCCTGACTTCTGGTCTTTTGCTCTTGCAGAGCTTCATCCTTTGCCAATATTTCTACACATCCAAATCCTACCTATCCTTCAAAACTCATCTCAAATGTTGTTTACTTAATGATACTTTCCTGATCACCCAGCTGATAATAATGTCTCTCTTTTCTGAACATTCATAAAATTGTAATTATAGTATACACCACCTCTTATATTTTTGTATATTTATTTGAGTGCATGTCTTATCTGAATCATGTTTGAATTGCCCACAGTTTTACTCACAACAAATTCTAATTAATTATGTGGTAAGTATATTAATGTAAAATATACACTAATCGATGAGTGGATAGATCAGCATCAAAGGGAATTTGGGAATGAAGAGATGGCAGGCATGGGAGGGTAGACATAAATATATCCTAAAAATTTGTTTGCATCCCTAATGCAACTTTTTAAATAGAAATAGCTTTATTGAAATATAACTAATATGCAATAGAATTCAATGGATTTTAGTATATACACAGGGTTCTGGAACCATCACTATAATTTTAGAACATTTTCTTCCCATAGAAGAAACCTCATACCAATTAGAAGTCAATCCCCATTCTCTTCCTGCCCCTCACCTTAGCCCTGAGCAGCCACCAATTTACTTTCTATTTTATAAATCTGCCTGTTGTACACATTTCATAGGCATGGAATCATACATTATGTGGTCTTCATGTGATTGGCTACTTTCACTTAGCATTGTGTTTTTGAAGCTCATCTATGTTACAGCATGCATCAGTACTTCATTCCTTTTTAAGGAAAACAGCTGAATAATATTCCACTGTATGGATATACCACATATTATTTATCCATTGATCAGTTGATGCATATTCAGGTTGTTTCCCCTTTTGAGTTATTATGAATATTCATGTACAAGTTTTTGTGTGAATATATATTTTCATTTCTCTTGAGTATATACCTAGAAGTGAAATGGCTAGGTCATGTGGCAACTTTGTTTAACATTTTGAGAAACAAGACCATTTTCCAAAGCAGCTTCACCATCTTACATTTCCACCAACAATGTATGGGGTTTCCAATTTTTCCACATTCTCAGCAACACTTTTTTCTATCTTTTTTATTGTAGATACCTTAACTGGTATGAAGTCATTATGGTTTTGATTCGTATTTCCCTGATGACTAGTTGTGTTGGGCATCTCTTCATGTGCTTATTGACCACTTGTATATCTTCTTTAAAGAAATGTCTGTCCAAATAATTTTCCCTTTTTAAGTTGGATTATATGTGGTTTTATTATTGAATTGTGAGGATTCTTTATATTTTCTGAATACAAGTCTATTATCAGACAATAATTTGTAAATGTGATACAACTTTGATAATACAGCTGAATCTGTGATAGATGACTTTTTTGTGTGACGATATTAAAGATAAAATGAAGAGATTTATGAAAAGGAAAATAAATGAAATCACTGAGATATATCAAGGCAGAAATAGAAGGAAAGATTCAAGGATCTAAATCAGAGCATACAATGAGGAGGAGGAGGATGTGGTGGAGAAGAAGAAGAAGGAGGAGGAGGAGGAAGAGGAGGAGGAGGATGAAGAAGAGAAAGAAGAAGAGGAGGAAGAATTATTCCAAATCACCACAAACTATTTAATAAGAATCTGAAATACTATTGTTGAAGAATAATTTTCAGAGTGATTATATTTAGGAGAATAAAACTAAGTAAAGTTTGTATGAATCGAAATATCAAGTGAAATTATAGAATTATTACATAGTAGTATAAATTCCTTTACACACACACACATAAATTGGAGCAAAATTCTGGGTGAGTTCATGGTTCCATCCTGACTTGCAATGGAAACCAAAATGAATATTAACTGAGACTTGAAGGTTGTATTATACCCTGTTTAAAACTAGAGACTAACTCTGCTCAAAATAAGTTGATGTTTGGCTGTTTAAAACTGCAACCAACATCTTATACTTTTAAAAACAGTTAAGAATTTTCATATAAATTTTATGATTTAGCTCTGTTTAGTAGGAGTCCAGATGAAAATCAAGTCTTGCTTAGTTTGAATTTCACTTCAGTTTTGGCATCTGATTCAATCTGAGGAATGTTAGCCTGAAGTCAGAAAAGTCTTAATTGCTTTTGTAAAAATTGAGACAATTTTGACAGAATAAGCCCTCATTTCTTTGGCAACTGATAATTGGAAACCAGAAGTGTTTTTCACACTGTGGTAAGGACTGTTTCCAAAATTCTATTTCCAGAGACTAGAGATAAGACAAATTGGGGGAAGGGTCGTTAGGTGGTGTGTTTTGTTTTTATTTGTATTTGGAGTCAGACCAACTGATTTCTCACACTTACATATCGAAAATATTGGAGCATTTTTTTAATTGATAAGGGGTAAGCTTCCTTGCCACTGAAGTTAGAATGACATGATAGTGGCAAACATATTTTTGGTCTAGTAGACGTGAAAATCAGTAAAAAAGGAAATATAGCATTTAAGGAGCAGATGGCAGTGCTTTCAAAACTTTTTGAGCTTTTTCTTTGCTTTTTTTCAAACTCTTGTAATATAACCAATTAAAATTACTAAAATCAGATGGTATAATGATGGTGAGCACCGTAGCACCTAGCAGAGTGTTTGGATCAATGTGTAGGGTGATGCTAATGGTATAACCCATTAGTTAAGACTGAATAAATGGGTATTACAGATGATGACAACATTTAAATCACATTATCCTGATTAATCCTATTTTGACCACTCTATCATGTGTCTCTACTCACTTATCTCTGAAAGGTATCTTTGAACAAACATGCCATCAGATTTTTGAAAACATTTTATTTGGAACTAATTTTAGATTTACATGCAAGTTACAAAAATAGTATAGAGTGTTCCCATATACCCTTTACCCAGCTTTCTCTAATTAACATCTTATAAGACCATGATACAATTATCAAAACCAAGAAGCTAACACTGGTATAATACAATTAACTAGATTTAAACTGCAAATCACATTAAAGTTTCATTAGTTTTTTCACTAATTTTTTTTTCTAGTCTAAGATTTAAACTGGGATTCCACATAGCATTAACATTGGTATGTCTCCTTAGTCTCTTTCAATCTGTGACTATTCGTCAATTTTTCTTTGTTTTTTATGACTTTGACACTTTTGAAGAGTACTGGTCAGTTATTTGTAGAACGTCAACTAATGTGTGTCAGATGCTTTCTCATAATTAGATTGAGGTTAGCATGTTTGACAGGAACGCCACAGAAGTGATGTTGTGTCCTTCTCAATGTTTCTTATCAAAAGGTTCATGATATCAATTTGTCCCATTACTGGTAATGTTAACCTTGATCACTTGGTTAAGGTGGTTTCTGTTGGGTTTCTCTACTATAAAGTTGCCATCATTCTATTTGTTCTTAATAAATATCTTGAAAGACTATGATTTCAAAGGGCATAGTGGGGCAAGATTGCTCATATGTTTTCAAATGACTGGGCAACCCCGAAGGGTAGGAGGACTAGTAATATGACTTAGACTACAGATAAATTTGTTTGGGAGAAAGAAGGACTTCTTCTGCAGGAAAATTTTCTTTATTCCATCTTCTCTCCCCATTTTCCACTACCCTTTACTGCTAATTCATTTATTCCAGAAAATAGAGAACTTCTACCCATATTCAACCCCTTTTTGGGGAAATGGCAGTCTTCTGCTTTATTCTGGTTCTACTGATATACATTTCACATATGGCATCAGATAAAAGCTCTTAGGAGTCCTTTGGGTTAGAGATTTTCAATGTTTCTATTTCTTATTCATCATTTTCTGAGTAGCATCATTTCTTTTCCTATGTGTGTAGAAGCTTTACAGGAAGTAATCAATTTTTTATTTTTAGATTATATCTAAATCTGATCTTAATTAATTATAACAGTATTAGTCATATTGACCAAATTTTAAAGTTCTCTTGCAATAAAAACGGTGGAATGGCATAATTTATCCAAGTTCTTTCTAAGTTGATTTTCAGTGTCATTGATATCCTGTTACTTATCCTCCTCGACTAATTTGTTTATTCCTTTGTTTGCACTTACTCTATTGGTTGAGTACATACTAAGTAAAAAGCACTGCACTAAATAATTCAGAATGTACAGAGAGGGTAAGAGACTGTGTCCTCAAGAAATTTTCTATTTACCATTCTCATAGCATAAAAAACTATAGTATGCTATTATATTATGGTTATTGAGGATTCTTTGTTTCTAATGTAAGTATACAACTTCAAAAGAGAAAACACTATGGGTTCCACCCTTCCATCTAATCTTCAAATTCCTTGGAAATAAAAGTGATGAGATATTCTTTCATGTAAATGAATCTTTGAGACTAAAAGCAAGGAGCTGTATAAGAAGACGGAATAGATTGTTAAGAGATCTCTTCCATTTCCATTTTCCCAAAGTAGTCAGGCTCTCAATGGACACATTGATATGCCATTAGAATATTCAGAGAGACCCTGTCTGGGAAAGCTCAGTATTTCCTCACAAAGTCTCCAAGCGTCACACAAGGACCAGCTTGGAAAAGACACTGGGTTACTCCCTTGTTAGTGAAGCACTTAGAGAGAGTCTGGGGTTGAATGGATCTAGTATGACAGCACAAAATGAGAGGCATTAAGCAAGATGGACAGATACATGGATCAATAACCAACCATTTGTTCACAGGCATGTCTTTCCTGCTAGACCATGAGTTCCTTGAAGGAGGGAACATGTCTTCAGCAGCACGATAACCCTAGTACTTGGCACCAGGCCAGGCCTGAAGACATGGTTCAGGGAAGGTTTGTCCTATGAATGGGCAGCTTCAAATCTTTGTTAACCTCTGGGGGACTCTTACATATCCTCACTGTGGACCCAGTGCTTATCCACATTATTTGCATTGGAGTCATATGCTTTCCAAAGTCCCATGCTATGCATGGATGTGAGTGGGTTGCTCTGGGCTTTCCAAAACAATGCATTTCATCTCCTAGGACTCAAACCAAGTAAAGTATAACCGAACCCTCAAGTCATATAACTTGATCCCTTTGGACCAAGGACAGACATTTCTGACCCACTGAAGGTAGAGACATAACCTGCTAGTACACCAATATCATCCTGTGTTTTCTTATTTATAGAATTAATCGTTTTTGCAATTCTTTCCTTAATGTCTATGTTTCCTTAGAGAATGTGAGCTTTCTGAGAACCAAGATCTATAGGGTTTCTTATTTACTGCCATTCCTAGCACATATAACCTAGCACAGAAGAGACATTTAATAACCATTGTATATATGGGTGAACAAAAGGAACACAACACAGAACAAGAGAGTATGGGGAAATGGAGAAGGGTGAGGCTATATTGAGTCAGGGGGAGTGCATTAAATCTGAGTCCAGAAGGGTGAAGAGGATTTAGAGCTCTGAAGATGGGTGTGTGGAAAAGGAAAGGTGGTGATAGGACAGGGAGAGACTTTGGATGAAAGGAGCAATAGCAGCAAAAGCACATGATGGGGACAGGTGGGATTTGGTTATTTGGGTAGGAAAGTAGATGTTACGAAAGTAAGCAGGCAGAAATAGGGTCAGAAAGGAAGTATAATCAATAGATATATGAGTGAAATATTGAGAATTTAAATAATGAAACTATAATAATTAAAAAGGAATGATTGTTATCATAACTCAAGTGTAGTATGATACTCTCTTATTACTTTTTATTATTGTTTGTTGTCATATTTTGAAAGCTTCAGTGTGTGTGGTTTCATTCAGAAATGTACAAGTTTCTTCTAGAGAGGAGTGAAATTGAGGCATGATACATTTTATTATAATATAAAACCATTTTTAATAATAATCAGAACTTAAGTATAATTGAAAATCCAGGGAAGTATGGCTAATGGTGAATACAAGATTGTTACACTTGTTTGAAATAACTGTTTCTGATTTTACTTCATGAAATCACCTCTTTGCTCTAAAGTCTCAAAGGTTAAAAAAATCTTAAATGCTTTCAAGCCCATCTTTGTGACTAGGTTCTCAAATTTACATGGTCATCATCTTCCCTTTTTTAGACTCTCTAGAGAAAATATACTATTTGACAAATCTTAACAAGTTAGTGGGTTTTTAAAATGTAACCTAAATACCTCTTTCTACACTTTAAATTAAATTTATTTCCTTCACTCTTTTGGGAAGATGGAGGGTCATCATTTTACAACTGTCAATAGTGTTTTCCATGTACATGTTGCCCCTGTGTTTGTTACCCAACATACCATCAAACCACCTCCCAGTTTTAAATAGCCTCTTAATTCAAGAGACTCACAGAGAGAATCAATATGACTTTCTGTTTTCATCTCTACTTGCTTCTTCTAAAAATGTACAGAGAAGTATAAACTTTGTATAGATTCCCGTCACAGCATGTGGAGTTTAATACCCACCCACCACCCTACCCAAAAAGGTGAATAGCCATACAAGGAATAAGCCACTCAGCACCACTCTATGAGCAGTTTAAAATGACAGCTTTGCAGAGCATATGTGAGCTCAGAATAAGGACCCTTGGTAAATTCATGCAATATGTTTTGTACACTAATAAAATTCATCATGGTCTCTTGGAATGCAACAATTATTCATGCTCTTCTCATTTTATTTTTTTGGGGAGCAGGCAAATGGAAATAGTTTTACAGAGCAGCATGTTGAGATAAAGGTAAGTGGGATGTGATTTTTCTCAGGTGTGCAGTTCAGAGAAAGATAGCAGCCTGAATATGAAGGTAGGCAACAGTATTGCTTTTTCCTGTCAAAGCACTGGAATTAAGTGAAATGGATTTGAAATAGAAGAACATATTGTACTGTACTTCTTATGGAAGAAAACATATCCCTATAACACTTTGTACAAGCTAACATTAGACATGGTAATTAAATTCAGTGGTTGTTCCAAAATTAATAGATGCTTTACTTCAAGTACTTTGCTAGCAGAAGAAAATCAGAAGAAAGCAAAATGAAAGAAAAATGAATCTCGTCTTTTCCATTTCACTGGTCTGTAGGAAAGTATTTTGCAGCTAACCCTTCACAAAGACCCAATACACAGTCTCATGAGGTGGTCCCCTTTCCTTCTGATGTATGCACTTCCCAAGTAAAGCAATATCCTTTGGCCACCAGCTAAGTGCTGTCTAGGATTTTGAGGGGATATAGCACCAAGCACATTACTTTTCAACACAATTTACATCTGAATTCGAAACTCTCAGCTCATGTCAATAAAGGTGATGTTCAATAGCTTATGTTGATTAGGGACTGAGTTTCTTTTCAAATAAAAATACTGTGTTTAGGTCAAATCAACTCACATTTTTGCTTACTTATGAAAAAGCACCAAAATTGAATAGTATGTTTTATTGGTTTGGGTAAGTTTGCTTTTCCTAGATTATTATTTTTTTTGGGGGGGGGGTGAGGATATTCTCTCTAACTAATAATGGGATAATACAATATCATGCACCTCTTGATGAGATGTACTGAGAAGGGCACACCATGACTTTTGTGGTATTCCTGCCAAAAATGCATAATCTGAATATAACTATTAGAAAACAGCAGACAAGCCCAAATGGGGATCATTCAATTATTCTTCAAAAATATCTGTTGTCATAAAAAGAGAAAGGTTGCAGGGCTTTTTAAGATTAAAGGAGACTAAAAGGAACATGACAACTAAATGTACTATGTGGCCCTGGACAAGATCCTGGACCTTAAAAGCATTGTTATGAAGGACATTGTTCAATTGGCAAAAATGAAATATGGATTATAGATTAAATAATAGTATTCCATCAAAGTTAAATTTCCTGATTTTGATACTGTAGTTATGTAAGAGAATAATCTTGTTCTTAGAAAATACACCTTGATGTATGTAGGGGTATAGAGGCATGATTTCTGCGAGTTAAAAAAGTGTCATTATCTATCTATCTATCTATCTATCTATCTATCTATCTATCTATCTATNAAAGTGTCATTATCTATCTATCTATCTATCTATCTATCTATCTATCTATCTATCTATCTATCCATCTAAAGAAATAATAATAAAACAAATAGGAATAACAACTGGTGAATCTAGATAAAGAGCACAAGGAAATGCTTTATACTATGTACATAACTCTTATATAACATTAAAACTATTTCCAAATAAAAACTTTAAAAACACTTTTAAAAAAATATTCGTTATACTTGGCATTCAGCTTCATTTGTCTCAAAAGTCTTGCCTTGCCTGGCTTTCGTCTTGTGTGCACTAAAATTATTAGCAATGACACAAAAAATCCATAGCATTGTCAAAGAATTGTAAAAAGAAAACTACAATCTGTTTTAAATGATGCCATGTTCACCTAAAATCTTGAATTTGAAATAGAATGAACTAGTGTCAACTTTAGATCTGTGGTTTGAATGTGAATTTCACACAGAAATCAACTTTACATACTTATTCAGTGGATATTGCAAATACTCTCTACCATTGTTGTGCAAGTGTTTTCTCTTTGGTTCTTCAGCAAATTCAATGTGTCCCACTTTGAGGAATATAAAAATAGAAATATTTCATCTAAGTATTATGTTTTTAAATGACCTTCAGTTTTGTTTTTAAATGAAGTCATTTGAAATAATTACTATTCTAAAGGAAATTTTTGGAAGTATGGTCTCAATATTTGTTGGGGGCACTATTGACATTTAGTGGGAGGAGGTCAGGATTGATAGACAGTGTGTGGGATAAACCTCCTCTATGAAAAGTTGTCTTCCTGCATTACTTTGAAATCTCTTGCTGGACATTCCTGATGGTAAAAACCTATAAAGAATGACCATAATCAAAAAATAAAAAATAATAGATGTTGGCGTGGATGCAGTGAAAAGGGAACACTTCTACACTGCTGGCAGGAATGTAAACTAGTACAGCCACTATGGAAAAGAGTGTGGAGATTCCCTGAAGAACTAAAAGTAGAACTACCATTTGATCCAGCAATTCCACTACTGGGTAGCTACCCAGAGGAAAATAAGTCATTATATGCAAAAGATACTTGCACATGCATGTTTATAGCAGCAGAATTCACAAATGCAAAAATGTGGAAGCAACCCAAATGCCCATCAATCGAGTGACTAAAGAAACTGTGAGATATATATGTATGTATGTGTGTATGTATGTATGATAGAATACTACTGAGCCCTAAAAAGGAATGAATTAATGGCATTGGCAGCAACCTGGATGATTTTGGAAACTATTATTTTAAGTGAAGTAACTCAGGAATGAAAAATCAAACATCATATGCTCTCATTCATAAGTGGGAGCTAAGCTATGAGGATGCAAAGGCATAAGAGTGACACAATGGACTTTGGGGACTAATGGGGAAAGGACGGGAAGCAGGTGAGGGAGAAAAGACTACAAATTGAGTACAGTGTATACTGCTCGAGTGATGGGTGCACCAAAATCTCAAAAATCACCACTAAAGAACTTAGTCATGTAACCAAATACCACCTGTTGCCCAATAACCTATGGAAATAAAAATTTTTTAAAAAGAATATTGCCTAGCACACAGTAGGTACTCAGAAAAAAACTATTAATAATTATCTAAGTGCATGTGAGGCTGGTTCACCATATGCAAATCAATAAATGTGATTCATCACAAAAACAGAACTAAAAACAAAAACCACATAATTGTCTCAATAGACACAGAAAATATTTTCGATAAAATTCAACATTTCTTAAAGTTAAAAATCCTCAACAAACTAGTCATCAAAGGTACATACCTTAAAATTATAAGAGCCATATATGACAAACCCACAGCCAACATCATACTGAATGGGCAAAAGCTGGAAGCATTCCCCTTGAGAACGGAAAACAGACACTACTCCTATTCAACATAGTACCGTAAGTCCTAGCCACAGCAATCAGACAAGAGAAGAAATAAAAAGAATCCAAATGGGAAGAGAGAAAATGAAACTATTTCTCTTCACGGTTGATTCTATACCTAGAAAACCCCATACTCTGCCCAAAGACTCCTAGATCTGATAAACAACTTCAGCGAAGTTTCAGGATACAAAATCAATGTACAAATATCAGCAGCATTTCTATACACTAATAACGTCCAAACTGACAGCCAAATTGAGAATGTAATCCCATTTACAATAGCCTCAAAAATAATGAAATACCTAGGAATATAGCTAACCAAGGAAGTGAAAGAACTCACCAGTTGGAGTGTATAACTATTCTCTTTTCTCTACAACCTTGCCAGCATCTGTTATTTCTTGACTTTTTAATAATAATAGCCATTCTGACTGGTGTGAGATGATATCTCATTGTGGTTTTGATTTGCATTTCTCTAATGACAAGTGATATTGAGTTTTTTCATATGCTTGTTGGCCACATGTGTGCCTTCTTTTGAGAAGTGTATGTTCATGCCCTTTTGACCACTTTTTAATGGGGTTGTTTGTTTTTTTCTTGTAAATTTATATAAGTTCTTTATAAGTTGTATAAGTTTGTATAAGTTTCTTATAGATTCCGGATATTAGACCTTTGTCAGATGCATAGTTTGCAAAAATGTTCTCCCATTCTGTAGGTTGTCTGTTTACTCTGTTGATAGTTTTTTTTTTTTTTTTTCCTGTGTAGAAGGTCTTTAGTTTAATTATATCCCATTTGTCAATTTTTTCGTTTGTTGCAATTGCTTTTGGCATCTTCACCATGAAATCTTTGCCCATGCCTATGTTCTCAATGTATTGCCTAGGTTGTCTTCCAGGGTTTTTATAGTTTTGGGTTTTACATTTAAATCTTTAATCCATCTTGAGTTAATTTTTGTATATGGTGTAAGGAAGGGGTCCAGTTGCAATTTTCTGCATATGGCTAGCCAGTTATCCCAGCACCATTTATTGAATAGGGAACCTTTTCCTCAGTGCTTGTTTTTGTCAGGTTTGTCGAAGATTAGATAGTTGTAGGTGTGTGGTCTTATTTCTAGGTTCTTTATTCTGTTCCATTGGTCTATGTGTCTATTCTTGTACCAGTACTGTGCTGTTTTGGTTACTGTATCCCCATAGGAATCAACCCAAATGCCCATCAATCATAGACTGAATAAAGAAAATGTGGTACATATATGCCATGGAATACTATGCAGCCATAAAAAGGATCAAGATGTCCTTTGCAGGTACATGGATGGAGCTGGAGGTCATTATTCTTAGCAAACTAATGTAGGAACAGAACACCAAATACCACACATTTTCACTTATAAGTGGGAGCTAAATGATGAGAATACATGGACACAGAGAGGGGAACAACACACATTGGGGCCTATCAGAGGGTGGCGTGTGGGAGGAGGGAGAGGATCAGGAACAATAACTAATGGATACTAGGCTTAATACCTGGGTGATGAAATAACCTGTACAACAAACTCCCATGACACATATTTACTTATGTAACAAACCTGCACATCCCATACATGTACCCACACCTAAGCTTAAAATAAAAGTTAAGAAAAAACACACACACAAAAATAAAAAATAAAACAAAAAAAACCCACAATGAGATACCATCTCACACCAGTCAGAATAGCTGTTACTAAAAATTCAAAAAATAACAGGTGCTGGCAAGATTGTGGGGAAAGGTAAAAACTTACACACTGCAACTGGTAATGTAAATTAGTTTAGCCACTGTGGAAACAAGTGAGAAGATTTCTCAAAGAAGTTAAAACAGAACTACCGTCTGGCACAGCAATCCAGTTACTGGATTTTGGGTATATATACAAAGGAATATAAATTGTTCTACCATAAAGACATATACACATGTATGTTAATTGCAAAACTATTCACAATAGCAAAGGCATGGAATCAGCCTAGCTGCCCACCAATGGTGGACTGGATAAAGAAAATGTGTTACATATACACCACAGAATACTACATAGCCTTAAAAAAGAATGAGATAATTTTCCTTACAGTGAAATGGATGGAGCCGGAGAATATTATCCTAAGTGAGTTAATGCAGCAACAGAAAACCAAATACTGCATGTGCACACTTTTAAGTATGAGCTTAGCGTTGTGTACATATGGACACAAAAAAGGGAACAATAGACACCAGGGCCTACTTGAGGGTAGAGGGTGGAAAGAGAGTGAGAATTGAAAAACTACCTATCAGTTATTATGCTGATTTCCTGAGTGATCAAATTATCTGTACACCAAACCACCATGACAGGCAATTGACCCATGTAACAAACCTGCACATGTACCCCCTGAACCTAAAATAAAAGTTGGAAAGAAAAAAAAGAGTAAAAAGAAGCTCCAAGAGAAAGAAAAAAAAGTATCAAGTGCAGAACATAATTCCATTTTTTTATTTACAAGTTTTTTGCACTATTTTAATAATCACTATGTTTTCCAGGAATTTAGATGCTTCTGCCATATACAATGAGAAAAAATTGAACTTATTTTGCTTGGTGTTTTACTAGGAATTGCTTATCAATCTGGAAAATCATGCCACTAATGGTAATGTCATTCACATTTGTGTGGCCAACACAACACACCTGAATTAGTCTGCAAATGTACTTGTCTCTATTATGAAGCTCCCAGGAATAGAGATGAATATAACTATTTAACCTTTATTTCAAAATGTCAAAAAATTAAAAATATTTCAACAATATTCAACTGAATATTGCCTTATTTTTTCATTGAAAATTACCTGGATTTTGCTCTTGACTTTTAAAATTATGATGACTAATATCTACCTCATTTTTAAAACAGCTTTAGGTTCACTGCAAAATTGAGCAGAAAGTAAAGACAGTTCTCATATATCTCCTCCCCTACATAGTCTTTTCCATCTTCAATATCCCCCAGCAGAGTGGTACATTTGTAATAATTGGTGAACCTACATTGACACCATTATTATTCCCCAAATTTCATAGTTTATATTAGGGTTCAAGATGTTGTCCACATGACTGGACAAATTTATAATGACATGCATCTACCATTATATTATCATATGGAATAGTTTCACTGCTCTAAAAAATCCCCTGTGTTCTGCCTATTCATCTCTTCCTCCTCCTACTGACTTTTTTTTTTTTTTACCGTCTCCATAGTTTTGCCTTTTCCAGAATGTCATATATTGTAGTTGGAATTGGAATCCTAATACATACAGTATGTAGCCTTTTCAGACAGTCTTCTTTCATTTAGCAATATTCATTTAAAATTTCTTATTTTCTTTACTTTCTAATTTATTTATTATGAGTAGAAGTAAGCTGACTTTCTAGTGTGGTCATGCCCAAACATTTACATTTAAAATATATTTCATATTATGAATTGTGTTCCTTTTATTTCTCCTTTAGGTCATAGGATATTACATAGATTTTAAAACTTACCTGTGAAGAGAGATATTAGCCTGAGTTTCATTTCAGTGTAGCAAAGGAGACAATATAAAATATTTCTTAAAAACAGGGTAGGAGTTCTGGCAAACATTAAAAATAGAATTACCATATAATCTAGCAATTCTACTTCTGGGTATATACCCAAAAGTACTAAAAGCAGGATCTTGAAGAGATGTTTGTATCTCCCTACTCACAGCATCATTATTCACAATAGTCAAAGGGTGGAGGCAACCCAAACGTTCACCCACAGATGGATGGATAAACAAAATGTGGCATCCACATACAGTGGTATATCATTCAGCCTTAAAAAGAAGGGCATTCTTTTACATGCTACAACATGAATGAACATTGAGGACATTATACCAAGTAAGATAGCCAGTCACAAAAGGACAAATACTGTATGATCCCACTTATATGAGGTACCCAGAGTAGTCAAAATCATAGAGACAGAAAGTAGAATGGGAGTTTCCAGAGACTGGTGGCGGGGGGGGCGGGGAACTGGGGAGTTGTTTAATCAGTATAAAGTGTCAATTTTGCAAGATGAAAACAGTTCTGGGGACTGGTTACACAACAGTGTGAGTGTTTGAAACTACTGAACTGAATACTTAAAAATGGTTAAAACAGGAAATTTAGTATTACGTATAGTTTACCACAATTTTAACAAACAGGGTGGAGGGCACTGGGTATGATACAGTTGAGATCTACTGCTCTGTAGGCTTGAGGGAGAGGCATGGTGTATGGTCTGCCTGACTATACTTTCCTCTTTCCAGAAGGTTATACCTCCTCAGGTATTGAGACAAGGAATAGTGAGAAGGAAAAGTTTTCTCCTCATGTGACCACCAATGACAAGTTGGTTGATCCCATTGTTTAATTCTCTAATGAGCAATCATCATGTTGTTTAAAGACTCAGTCTGTGCAGTTCATGATCCCAACAGCCCCCGCCCCCCCCCCCCGCCCCCGCCGGATGAAGCAATCATCTCCAAGCAACTCCTCTGGGAGATTCAGCACATCTAGTCGACTCTTAGCTGGCGCCTCCCACTGCATCCACCTCCACTTTCCTCTGAGCTACTTTGTTCCAAGTGATCAGTATCTTAGCAATTCTGCAGTCCTGCCTCTAGGACCTGTTGGTACAGAAGGGACCCATCTTCCCATACCTTGCAGAAAGTGAAACTGGGAGCTTGAGTGGGCAGGCGTTTTTTTTTTTTTTTTTTTTTTTTTTTGATAAGAGATATTGTCTCTTATGCTTCATATCTCTCCTCAGTACCTTCAGAAACACAACAATATGCACAATGATAAAGACGTCTTCTCCCCCTTGTAGACCTGCCCAAATATTGACTGGGTTTCTCAATACTGGGGGAGTAATGAATAGAGTGATCCCCTCCTCCTCTTTCTCTCAGAAAGGTGAAGTAAAGGGATTTCTTTTAGAATACAGAAGGAACGCAGAAATAAAGAGACAGTGATACAGGAACGGTGCTCAAGGTTTGTAGTCACATGTCCATTATCTGATGGACCCTAGGCATGCCCTCAAGAAGCCAGCTCTCCTCTCTGCCAGTACCCCTAGTTTATCTCTTTATGAAAAATGCCAGGGGGGCATGGAATCTTTGAGCCAATAACAGTCTTATTTAAATTCAGTCTGAGATAATTTATCTGTTCTAAATAAAGCTTGATCTCAGCCATAATCTCTACTGCATTCTACAATCTCTATGGTATTCTACAATCTTTAGAGACAAGAAAAGATCTCAAACAGTCCTTCATACTACTTTGTCACACAAACCTTATCAACAGTGCTTTGCTTACAGACAACCACCTGTGCCCTCCTAGTTACACTCCTTCATCCTGCTTATGCCTGAATTTTTCTCCATACCATAGCCCCCACCTCTGACCGCATATATTAGCTTTCACAGTTTCCCACTCTAATTCTACTAGTCTGATCTTGCTTTAGACTTTGTTTTTGGGGTTACTTTTACATTGGATCATTTATTTATTTACTGACACAAGTATATTCAATACTTTCTGTGTGCCATGCCTTCCCAATTCTGGTAATTCCAATGCCTGTGTCGATCCCTATGATCTCAGGAGACAAACTCTATTTCAACCCTGGACCTAATAAACCTATATAATCAAGTTAGTGCCACTTCTGGAACATCCTTCTCCACTCCCTACCCCCAGATCTGATTTCATTGCTAGGCAAAAATGCCTGCTTAGGGCTTTTGAGCTTTCCTACATAAAGGGCTACTCTAACTATTTAAGATCCTCAGCCGCTTCCTGACATCTTTCTATGAATGGATAAATAACTCCAAATTATAAGAAGCCACTCTTTGTATATCAAGTTTCTGTTGCTACATAACAAACTACCCCAAATTCAGTGGTTTAAAACACCAATCATTACCTATTATACCACATGCATCTGTGTGTTGCTTGGGGCTTTGTTTTAGGTTGGGCAGTTTGGGGCACCTTAGCTGAGGCAGCTGTGCTCCGCATGTCTCTCATCCTCCCCCTGGGAGTAGCAGACTAGGTTAGGCATGTCCTTCTCATGGGAAAGGTATAAGCACATGAATGAGTGAGCCAAATTGTGTGAGCATTTTTCAAGATTCTGTGTCACATTTACTATGTTTCGTTGGACAAACATATCACATAGCTAAGTCCAGAGGTGAGGAATTATGCTCCATCCATGTTGGAAAGGACTGCAAAGTTACATGGCAAAGGGTATAAATACAGGGAGAAGTGAAGAATTTGGGTCATTGATATAGTCTGTTGAACTTCTCATCCCCCCTCTTAATTTCTGCTGCAATTTTAGACTGCATCTGTATATTTTCCCAAACCACACCTTAGTTTCGTCATGACTTTTGGACATTGTTATAGGTGTCTTTCTCTGGGTGAATTTTTCCTAAGTGATATTTAGGCTTCTCAAATTCAGTTTGCTCACTTCACAGTCATATTCACATCTTTGTCCTATGTAGTGAAATGCCAAAGCATATTGTTAATAAACACACAATTGTTTTGTACAAGAAAGAAGCTTGCAGAAATAAGATTATTAGAGAACAAGGGGTATTCTAGATTTGAATTTTAAAAATCAGCTAATGTACTATTTGATAAGTAGATGGCTTTCTGATCAAGTCTATGTCTTTGAGTCAGCTTGAAAAATGTTCAACCATGAACACTCCCAGGACATGTGAGGAAACGTACAAGTTTGAATGACACGATTTTAGTGGACACGTGGCTCCTCATGCATTCATTCATTGGGTGGTGATTAAAGAACTGGTAATTCTGAGATGGTGTAAGCAGTTGTCATGAACTTGAAGTCTTATCTCTTGAAGACTGATTCAAAGAAGTTAATAGAGCATCTCCGAACTAATACTCTTGGTAAGTTGGCAATGAGATGTTTTTGTGTTGCACAGATAACAGTAGAATCAAGTGTGACCTCAGACTTATTATTACTAACTCATATTAGCTAGAGTTACCCACTTATTGTTTCCCAGTGCATTTGGTTGGTGGTATGGTGGAGATCTTTCCATGCTATCATGGAAAGATCACTAAATTGGCAGCTCAGAACCCTGAATTCTAGACCCTAATGAGCCAGCACTTTAACTAGGTGTGCTTGGATAAGTCTCTTAATCTCTCTGAATCTTAGCTTTCTCACTTGCAAAATATAGGCTGCTACTAGATATTTTTAAGACTGTACTAAGATAGAAGATGATAGGACCAGGGAAGCATTATATATCTAACAATTAGAATCCCTTTTCAATTGATTCTAAGCATATCATAGTTGCTAGAATAAAATGCAGGGATTTTCCAGTGCCCTAGATAAAAGCAATGATATTGCCCCACTATTTATTAATCACGTATGGTGAAAAGATAAACTGTACCATAAATATATTACATCCTTAGTCCTGTTGTGCCTTGAAGCTAGGCAAGAACATATGGTTTTCTTAATACAAACTCATATTAACTACTAGAGAAGCAGCTCAAAATGTATGCCTTAGTGATCATGAGTTAGCATTATCATGTTTATATGTAGAGACTCCTTTTTTTTCCCATTTAACACATGCCTGCTCTAAATGATATAGTAAAGGCCTTACTAATGAATGGTGACTGGGGTGTCTTTCACCACCTCGAGAACTGAGTTTTAAGAAATCAGTGATGGCTTATTTTTCCAATTCACAGTGTTGTTATTTTATTTACAAACAGAAAGGAATTGCAAAGATACTGTAATTGATTTGCTGGCAAGTTTACAGCCTCTGTAAGTAATTTATCAGGTTGATATGGCTCCCTGTGAATCTCAGCAGACAGAGTTATCCACTTATTGTCTCCCAGTGCATTAGGTTGGTAGCATGATAGGCTGTCTTCAGATGTAGGTTATGTCTTCTATCTACTTCTTACTACCATTAGTGAGTTAGAAGTTTTTAGACTATAATTACTTTTGGAATCCATATATTCACTCAATTGTTCAATGGAGCTCCATTACTAGAAGCCAAGCATTTGGACACCTGGGAGAAAACAGTCATTACGAAAAAAATAAGTTTGACCTATGTTATTCTGTAAATAAACAAGATAATCTCAGAGCAATTTGTGATTTTTTAAAAGCATGTAATAATTCTTTTTTATTTTTCATTTTCTGTTGTTCAGAATGGTAAAGGTAACACAATATTTATCAGTCCAGGAATAAATACTAACTACTTCAGTTTTCACCACCAGTCTGATGTCCCTAAATTCCGTCTTTAATTAGAACACTGTAGTTGTGATATTTGCTCTTTGGGTCACAACACTCCTTTCCTTCCTATTTGATCTTTTTGTATGTTTGTGTCTCTCTAAATAAATAAAAGCCTCACAATGCAAAATTGTCACCATTCCCTGATTGAAACCCTTTTTTTTCTTTTTTTGGTCCTTTAATTAAAATCTCACTCTATTCAAATCCATTAAGTTCATTTTTGTTATCTCTTGAATTTTAAATGACCAAGAGTTACACCTGTGGAATGTTCTTTGAATCGAGTTCCCTTATAAGTGTGGACACCGGCATGACCCCCTTAGTCTTACATTCAGGCCTAGAAAATGTGTAATGTTTTGTTCTTTCTTAAAACAAATTTCTCTATTTGTTAAAATCCTTCTTCTTTTTTTTTAATCTCTAAGAGTCTGCTCTAAAATCACTTTTGGTTTTTATTTTTAAGGAGACATTGTATCAGAGAAATATGCTATGGGTATATGGGTACCCAGCCAGTTTTTATTTTTTCTATCAAGCAAATCTCTGTTAAGAAAAACCCACTGTTTTGTTGTTGTTGTTGTTGTTGTTCTGTTTTGGTTTGGTTTTGGTTTTTTGAGACAGGATCTTGCTCTGTCACCCAAGCTGGAGTGCAGTAGCATGATCACAGCTCACTGCAGCTTTGACCTCATGGCTCACTGCAACCTTGACCTCCTGGGCTCAAGCGATCCTTCCACCTCAGCCTCCCAAGTAGCTGATACTACAGACATGCACCACTACACTTGGCTATCTCTTTTTTCTCGTAGAGACAGGGTCTCACTTTGTTGCCCAGGCTGGTCTCCAACACTTGAGCCCAAGCGATCTTCCCGCCTCAGCCTACTAAAGTGCTGGGATTACAGGAGTAAGCCACTGCACCTGACCCCAAACCCACTTCTACATCAGACACCCTCAATAGTTCTATTACAACATGAGCTAAATTGGCATTCTAGTTTATGCCAATTACCTAGACAAGGGTTTATATTTTGGACAGATAATGCTTTGTTGTAGGGGGACTGTCCTGTGCATTGCACGGTCTTTAACAGCATCCCTGACCTCGACCTACTGGATGGCAGTAGCATTTTCACCAAATATTGATAACCTAAAATGTATTCAAATGTTCCTGGGGGACAATCAGGTGATTTCTCAGCTCAGTTTTTATATTTTTAAAGGTGAAAGCTTTGACTTGCTCAATTTAACCTGTGATATGTGATCATTTTGTTACTAAGACTACAGGAGCTATGCTATACTTAGAGCAAACTGTTCACCTGCAGTAAAGGCCACCTACTTACACAGATTTACTATATATTATTTATGTTATTAAGTGCTACTTATACATTATCTCATTTAGTTCTCTGTTTTACATAAGAATAAATTGAGGCAACAAACACAATTTCCTGGGAAGTTTTAATCCAGATTCCAGATAATGGGAATGTTCTAGGCCTTTAAAACCTATACACTGTTTCTACATTCTTTGTTATGCTCACTTTATGATCTTGAGGAACTTATTAAACTTCCATGTGCCTTAATTTTGTCAATAGTGTTAATTATTATTACTATTACCTATTACCTGTATAAACTATAGTTTGAGAAAAAAATTTTTTTTGAGACACTTTCCCTCTTGTCGCCCAGGCTGGAATGCAATGGCGTGATCTTGGCTCACTGCAACCTCCGCCTCCTGGGTTCAAGTGATTCTCCTACCTCAGCCTCCCGAGGCATGCGCCTCCTACAGGCATGCGCCACCATGCCCAGCTAATTTTTGTATTTTTAGTAGAGACGGGGTTTCACCATGTTGGTCAGGACAGTCTCAATCTCTTGACCTCGTGATCTGCCCGCCTCGGCCTCCCAAAGTGCTGGGATTACAGGTGTGAGTCACCATGCCTGGCAGAGAAAAAAATATTTTTTGGCTTTGAACTCTACTTGAAATCCCCTTCAAAAGAACTTGGATTTCCATGTAGTTTGTTGACCTGCTGTTTTATAATCCTGGAGTTGTTCCTTTTGCTTTCCTCTTCTTGAGGCTTTGGACATACTGGACACATAGACACTCAATAAAGCCTTGCCAACTGACTGCATAAAAAGCCACAAATTGCTTATCTATAGAAATTCAATGTATTTTTCCCAAGAATACTAACAATTCCTGTTATACCAGCAGTTGATGATTCACTGTAAATATTTGTGTGTTTTGACATATTCTAGTAGTTTATTTATCTAAATTGAACGGTTCTTATCAACATTTCTTTTCAAAGTTTTATGCTATCAGCAGTAACTCTTCCTTACTTAGACTTTGATATATATTACCTTTAAAATATGAGACAATTTGCAGACAAGGGGGAAAGAGAGATAACGCAATCATCAACTCAGTTATGTGGGATTAGCCTTATAAAATTGTACTACATCTTGAATGCTTCTGTTGCCACTTCCTTAGACTGCTGTGTGTGGTCTGTTGCCTCAGAATGATTAATCACCTTCTGAAGGCAAATGAGACATCACCATGTCACTAGCAAGGTGAATGGCTGGTCACAGGAAGTCAAACAATGGCCAGCAGCACTGGTTACTATTTAATAATTGACAAATGGGACTATTTTATTTTCTCTGAAAGTTGAATGAGAGGTTACTTCAAGACAATGGCAGGAAGGGTAAACATCAAGAAGAAAGGGATGGAAATTTAGGACTGACTTAGGCAGGAAATGAGTTTAGCTGCAGTGACATCCAGATTTGACAGTGCCTGCACAGTATGTGCCTGGTGCAGAGCCTGGAGAGAAAAAAACATTTTGACTACATTTCTTTGAAGGAAAATGAGGAGCATTAGATTGTATTCACAAAGGCAGATCTACAATCTATCTTCTCAGAGGGACTAATATGCATATGCTTTCAGTTTGGACTGCATCTGGATCTCAGCTGCCTGGTTCTATATTGATTATTAAGTGGGTTTTTATTTTTTTGTCTAAATGAAGCTACTTTTTAGAACTACATTGTTAAATCAGTATTTCAAGATTGGAGCAATATTCATTAAGAAGAGCTATGAGCTTTTTGTCCTCAAATAAATTAATGTTGTCCCTTAACACCACCAAGAATAAATCATGTGAAGCTAATTAAGATAGTGTTCACTCTTCTTGCACAGACAAGTGGAAGCCTTTAGGGTCAAGAAAATGAATATTATTACCTCTTAAAATGACTATTATAGAAAAGAGATACACCAAATCTTATTTCCAGTAGTTCTTCCTTGAATGGGTTAAAAACAGGAAATATGAACCCAAGCACCTATCTGATAAAGAATGACCAACCTTTCTGGTAAGAAGATGTTCACAGACATATATTCATATTAAAAGTAGTTATTTGACCAGGTGCAGTGGCTTATACCTGTACTCCCAGCACTTTGGGAGGCTGAGGCAGGTGTATCACTTGAGTCCAGGAATTCGAGACCAGCCTGGGCATCTATACAAAAAATACAAAAAATTAGCTGGGCATGGTGACACGCACCTGTAATCCCAGATACTTGAGAGGCTGAGGTGGGAGGATCACCTGAGCCCATGAGGTAAAGGTTGCAGTGAGCCATGATTGTACTACTGCACTTCAGCCTGGGTGACAGAGTGAGACATTGTCTCTAAAAAGGAAATAAATAAAATAATAAAAGCAGTTGTTTATTAAGACACCTTTTCCAATTCCCATAAATTGACATTTAAAATCCTTGCAAAATACACCATATGCTAATCTCCTCAAGCAACCTAAGGGGCCAGCTCTTGAAAAATAAAGCCAGCATTGGTTAAGCCAAGAAGCATTGCTGTTAAATGCAAATGCCAAAAATTGATTTATAGGACAATCAAAAGCTGAAGATTGTAGTATAAAGGTCATGTGAAATTTTCTTATATGCAAAATGAGAAAATTGAAAAAGATAAATGTTGAACTCTGAACACATGGAATAAAAACTTGTGTGCAATTACCTCAAATAAGTTTTTTCACTGAAATTGAAATATATTTTATGTATAGTTAACTTTTGATATTTCTGGACTATAAATATTTGCTATAGTATTTTATAGTTAATTGGTGTTTGTCTTTCCTATTTGATAGTTTTAATTAAGAAACTTTGGCTTTTTTTTAGTAACTAATAGATGCATAATGTCTACATTGATTTAACTTTCAGTAAGAGATTTGGGAGTTAGTCTATATGACTATAAGACAGAAATGCTTTAAGGTAAATTTCCAAAGCAGTGGTTTCCAACGCACTGAGATTCTCAAATGTAAGTTAATGAAGATCATGAGATGTGTTGGATTAAAACAATGTGTCTGTATAGATTAAAGCAATGGAAAGAATATTGTTCAAGAAGATAAACACAATGACCAAGTGCTTTGGGATTATTATGAGAAGTAGGGATTTGGTGAGTGCATGTAGTGTGACTTTGGGTCTGCAGGTTTTAAGATTAGAAGATAATACTGACATACATTATCTCTTGTTGATTTCCATCCCCCCAACGTTAGTATTTGGAAGAAATTTCCTAAATGAAATGAAAAATGATGAAGTTTGTAGTCAGTCTCTCTAGACTCTCATTTTCTTTTTCATGAGTTTTTTCTTCAACATAGAGATATATGCAGTTGGCTTTTCTTATCTAATTTCTCCCTTCTTACCCTAGCCCTCCCCTCCCACCTCCATTCCAAAAAAAAGACCTGAAAGAAAAGTATTTGTAATTCAAAAAGCAGGCTCATGTGAACATTACTCAGGCACCCCCACTAGGTTGCCTGGACAATAAGGTGATTGCAATCCGGGAGAATCTTTTCCTAGCAGGAGGGACAGGGCCCAAGCTAAGCTCGCATTGGCACTGGTGGCTTCCTGTCCAACTTCTTCCTCCTTCCACCTTCAGACACACAAGGAGAACTGTAACTTCTCAAGGGCTCCACAGGCGCCAGGTATTGGATTAGCTAGCATCCTAAATCCAGATTCCTGTTTCCAAACAGCCTATTTATTTCATTCAGTAGCAAAGCCACAATTTCACACTTGTGTCATAAGAAGACAGACCCAAGAGCAAAAGGTTGTTATCTTCGTTGGAGTCAAACTCCAACCAGGTCCTGAAAAAGTTCCCCCACAGGAAGATGGTCAAATTGGGGAACCACAACCACTTCTGGAGGCTGACTCTGGCCTTGTGATTTTTCTCTTTTCTCACTGATACTTATTCCTTAAACCAATACGGTGTGGCTTGTGAAGTTTGTTCTAACCCATTATATGGCAGATGGCAACCCTGAGGAGAACCACCTGGTTCAACGGCTTTCTTATTTATTCCTCATTCACCTATAATTATGGCACCACAATATTGCATTTGAAGCCTCATTTCTAAGTGTGGAAGGAAAGATTTTTTTTTTCATTTAAAAGATAATTTTAGTACCAAGTAATATACGGGAGGGCAAGTATTTCAAACTTTTATTAGGAAAAACTTTCTTGGTATTTTAAACTCAAACTACATAAGTGGCCATTCTCGTGTGAGGCTGTCTTGATTACTATAGTTTTATAAAAAGTCTTCAATCAGATAGTATGAGTTCTCCAAATATATTTTTTTAAATGGTACACTGTATATGTATGTTAATGTTAACAACCACCTAAAACACGATACAGAACTATTCCGTCACCACAAAGATCTTCCTTTTGGTGCCTCTTTATAGTCATACACACCTTTTTACCACCCCCACCATCCCTAACTCCTGGTGACTACTAATCTGTTTTCTATCTCGATAATTTTGATATTTCAAGAATGTTATATGAATGGAATCATATAATATCTTTTGATATTGGCTTCTTTTTCATTCAGCACAATGCTCTTGAGCTCTATTCAACTCTTGTTTGAATCAATAGTTTGTTTCTTTATGTTGCTGAAAAATATTCCATTATATATATGACATATATATATTAATACACACAAACACACACACAAACACACACACACACACAGACACATCACAGCTTGTTTAACCATTCACCTAGTGAGGAACATTTTGGTTGTTTCCAGTTTTTGACCATTAAAAATAAAGCTGCTATGAACAATTGTGCACAAGTGTTGTGTGGACATAAACTTCATTTCTCTAGAATAAGTGCCTAAGAGTTCAACTGCTGGGTCATACGGTAGGTGTATGTTTCTCTGCATCCTTGCAAACAGTTGGTGTTGTCACTGTTTGCTGTTAATATTTTAGCCACTCTAATGAGTATATAGTGATATCTCATCATGATATTAATTTGCATTTCCTTAATAGCTACTGATGTTGAACATTTTTCATGATTATCTGCCATCCTTTCATCCTCTTTGGGGAAATGTCTCTTCATGTCTTTTGCCAATTTTCTAATTACGTTGCTTTTTTTTTTTTTTTTGACTGTTCAGTTTTGAGAGTTCTTTTTATGTCATACATATGAGTCCTTTGCCAGGTATGTAGTTTGCAAATATTTTCTTCCAGTCTGAAGCTCATCTTGTCATCCTTTTAGCAAGGTCTTTCACCAAAAAATGTTTTAAATTTTGATGAAGTCCAATTTTAGTATCTTTCTTTTATCAATTACACTTTTGGTGTCATGTCTAAGAACTCTTTGCTGTCTTAGGTCTCAAACATTTTCTTCCATATTACATTCTAAAAGTTTTATAGTTTTAGGCTTTATATTTACATTTGTGACTCATTTGGAGTTACTTTTAATGTAAAGTATGAGGTTTAGGTTGAAGTTCACTTTTTGCCTATGGATATTCAATTCAGCATCATTTGTTGACAAGAATGTCCTTCCTCCGTTAAACTGTTTTACTGCCAAAAATCAGCTGGCTATATAGCGCTGTGTGGGATTATTTCTAGGTTTTCCATTCTGTTCCAATGACCTATGTGTCTACCTCTTCAGCAATATCAACACAGTTGTGATGTCTGTAGCGATTCTACAGATATCTGTAGTAATTCTTGAAATAGGGTAGGTTGATTCCTTCTACTTTACTCTTCTTTAAAAAGTTTTTCTTTTTGCTATTCTATGTTATGTGGTCTTTCCATATGAATTTTAGGATAGTCTTGTCTATATCAACAAACAAGTCATGCTGAGATTTTGATATTTATTGTATTAAACCTGTATATCAAACTATGAAGAATTGACTTTGTTTTTCTGTTTTGAATTTGCCCAGTCATGAATATGGTACATCTCTCCATTTATTTAGAACTTTAATTTCTTTCATCAGCATTGTATAATTTGCAGCATGCAAATTCTGTAGTTGTTTTTGTTAGATTTACACCTAAGTATTTCATTTTCTTAAGAACAATTGTAAATAGTATTATATTTGTTATTTTGGTTTTCACAGTTTATTGTTAACATAGAGAAATACAAATAATTTTGTATGTCAATCTTATATCCTGTGACTAGAAATTTTGTTGTAGATTCCTTGGGATTTTCTATGCAGACTATCATGTCATCTACAAATAGGGACAATTTTATTTATTCCTTCCATATATGTGTGCCTTTTTGCTTTTTTTGCCTTATTGTGCTGGCTAGAATTTCTAATATCAAATGAAGAGCAGTGATGAGAGTAGACATATTTGCCTTTCTCATCCTAGAATGAAATTATTCCATCTTTCAAAATTGTGTTGTTAGCTGTAGGTTTATTTGAAGAGTTTTCATAGATGTTCTTTGTTAAGTTAAGAAAGTTTTCTTCTATTACTAGCTTCCTGAGAGTTTTAATACTGCATGAGTGTTGAACTGTGTCAAATTTGCTCTTTCTGCATCAGTTGATATAATCATGTGATATTTTCTCTTCTTTAGCCTATTGGTACAATTAACTTTAACTGAATTTTGACTACTGAATCAGCCTTACTTCCTTGGAATAAACTTTATTTTGTCATGAACATACGAGTGCATGTGTCTTTTTGTTAGATTGATTTATTTTCCTTTGGATATATACCCAGTAATGGGATTGCTGGGTCAAATAGTAGTTCTACTTTAAGTTCTTTGAGAAATCTCCAAACTGCTTTCCATAACAGCTGAACTAATTTAAACTCCCATGAACAGAATATAAGCATTCCCTTTTCTCCACAGCCTCACCAGCATCTGTTTCTTTTGACTTTTTAATGATAGTCATTCTATTAACAACTAGTTTAGATGATGTCTCATTGTAGTTTTGATTTGCATTTCTCTGATGATTAGTGATGTTGAGCATTTTTCATGTTTGTTGGCTACTTGTATGTCTTCTTTTGAGAAGTGTCTGTTCATGTACTTGCCCACTTTTTAACCCAGTTATTTTTTCTTGTTTATTTGCTTAATTTCCTTATATATTTTGGATATTAGGCCTTTGTTAGATGCATAGAAAATATTTTCTCCCATTCTGTGGGCTGGCTGTTTATTCTGTTGATAATTTCTTTTGCTGTACAGAAGTTCTTCAATTTAACTAGGTCCCGCTTGCCAATTTTGTGTTTGTTGCAATTGCTTTTGAGGACTTAGCCATAAATTCTTTGCCAAGGCTAATGTCCAGAAGGGTATTTCCTAGGTTTTTATATTTCTAGGTCTCACCTTTAAGTATTTAATCTATTTTGAGTTAATTTACATATTGTGAAAGTAGGGGCCTAGTTTCATTCTTCTGCATATGGCTAGCCAGTTATCCCAGCACCATTTATTGAGTAGGGAGTCCTTCATTGCTTGTTTTTGTCAACTTTGTTGACTATCAGATGATTGTAGTTGTATAGCTTTATTTCTGCATTCTCTATTCTGTTCCATTGGTCTATATGTCTGTTTTTGCATGAGCACCGTGTTGTTTTGCTTACTGTAACCTTATAGTATAGTTGGGTAATGTGATGCCTTGTTCATTTTGTTTAGGATTGCTATGGCTATTTGGGCTCTCTTTTGGTTCCAAATTAATTTTAGAATAGTTTTTCTCGATTCTGTGAAAAATAACATTGATAGTTTAATTGCTAGGAATAGCATTTAATCTGTAGATTACTTAGGGCAATATGGTCATTTTAACAATATTGATTATTACTATCCATGAACATGGAATGTTGTTCCATTTGTTTGTATCATCTCTGATTTCTTTGAGAAGTAGTTTGCAATTCTTGTTGTAGAGATATTTCATCTCTCTGGTTAGCTATATTCTTAGATATTTTATGTTTTTTGTGGCTATTAGAAATGGGATTACATTCTTGATCCTCAGCTTGAATATTATTTTCGTATAGAGATACTACTGACTTCTATACACTGACTTTGTATTCTGAAACTTTAATGAAGTTGTTTATCAGCTCTAGGAACCTTTTGGCAGAGTCTTTAGAGTTTTCTAAGTATAGAATCATACTGTCAGAGAAGAGAGATAGTTTGACTTCTTTTTCGATTTGGATACCTTTTATTTGTTCCTCTTGCCTGATTGCTCTGGCTAAGACTTCCAGTACTATGTTGAATAGGAATGATGAGAGTGAGCTTCCTTGTCTTGTTCCAGTTCTCAAAGGGAATGGTTCCAACATGCCCATTCAATATGATGTTGGTTTTGTTGGTTTTGCATTTGTCATATTTTGAGGTATGCTCTTTCAGTGCCAGTTTGTTGAGGGTTCCTATCATAAAAGGATGTTGAATTTTATTGAAAGCTTTTCTGCATTTATTGAGATGATCATATGTTTTTGTTATTAATTCTGTTCATGTAGTGAATAACAATTATCAATTTGTGTGTGTGGAAGCAACCTTGTATCCCAGGAATTAAGCCTATTGATTGTAGTAAATTAACTTTTTGATATGCTGTTGTATTCACTTTGCTAGTATTTTGTTGAAGATTTTTGCATCTATGTTCACCAGGAATATTGGTCTGTAGTTATCTTTTTTATTGTGTCTTTGCCAGATGTTTGCATCAGGATGATGTTGGGTTTTTATAATGATTTGGGGAGGAATCTTTTCTCTTTGATTTATTGGAATAGTTTCAGTAGGATTGGTACCAGCGGTTTTTTGTACGTCTGGTAGAATTCACCTGTGAATCCATCTGGTCCAGGACTTTTTTTGGTTGACATGTTTGTTTATTATATTTTAATACTGATTCCATTTCAGAACTTTCATTATTGGTCTGTTCAGATCTTAAAGTTCTTCCTGATTCATTCTTGGGAGGTTGTGTCTTTCCAGGAATTTATCCATTTCCTCTAGATTTTCTAGTTTCTGTGCATAGGGGTCTTCATAATAGTCTGTGAGGGTCCTTTCTAATTCTATGGGATTGATTGTAATGTCACCTTTGTCATTTCTGATTGTGCATTTCTCTTTTTTTCTTTGTTAATCTAACTAGCAGTACCTCAATCTTATTTATACTTTCAAAGGAACCACTTTTGGCTTTGTCAATCTTTTGTATGGATTTGGGGGTTTCTATTTCATTTTGTTCTGCTTAGATTTTGGTTATTTCCTTTCTTCCACTGGCTTTGGGGTTAGTTTGTTCTTGTTTTTCTAGGTCCTCTAGGTGCAACGTTAGATTGTTGCCAGAGTTTTTGCATTGACTCCTTCTTATCTGAGGGGGCTGATGTTTCTTTAGCTTTTTAAATTGCTGTCATTCGGATGGGACTTTTTGTTTCTCTTTGTTCTTTTTTTTTCCCTTGAGGGTTTAATTGTGGTGTATGTTATGTCATTTGGCCTTATTTCTGGATGTTTTCAGAGGATGAAGGCCCTGTGTGGGCTCCTTAGTTGTGGCTAAATTCCTGCATTAGGTCTCACAGGCTATGTGTGCTGAAGGCATTTATTTTTGTTGGGTGGTGTAACTCAGACTGCAATACAGTAGATGACACTTAACAGTAAGAGCTGGTAGATAGGCTCTTACTCAGCTGCACATCTCTTTTGTATTTAAGTGTGTTTTAAGCAGCGATCTGAAGAGGGGTAGATGGCAGTGGGGGGGTGGGTAAGAGACAACCCTTTCACCAAGTCCATTCCCAGGACTTGTTGGAACCCCCTGCCAATGTCTGGTGCTATGCCTGCGTTTCCTTAGCCCCAAGAGTGGCCCTGGTGGGTTGTGCTCCCTCCCAAAGGTTAGGTCACCAAGAGACCCACAACTGGCCATGGGCCTGCTGGTCCTTTGAGCTTGGACAAGTCATAGCAGGCTGTGGGGTATGTCTGCACGTGGTCTGATGATGCAGTGGGCCAAGGGTGGAGAATCTCTAGGCAGAGATGGTCATGCCATGGGTGTACAGCTGGTGTGGTGTTCACAGTCTGAGGTTCTTTGCCCAGCAGATGACTGTGGAGACCTCCCAGCTCACACTCTCTTGACCGGGTCTCCCTCCAGTGTATGTGCCAGGAATAGGGCCGATCAGCTAGTTTTGTCCCAAGTCCTGTGTACCCAGATCCCTGGGCTGTTCCAGGCCATGGCGCTCTCTTGGGTAAAAGCTGCAGTTGACCAACAGGCTACACCCTTCCTGGACCAGTCTTGCAGAAGAAGGGATGCCCAGCCCCCATGCCAGCACACAAACCTGTGCCTCAGTCTTTTCAGTATTCTTGGGTTGGGGGCTCCTTCCTTGATCAAGCTCGGGCCACAGACTTCAGCTCAATATCCCTTGGCAGTATGCTTGAACCCTGGGGGTTTGAGACTGGGTCTGTGGCTTCATCTTCTGGCCCTTCAGGGTTGAGCACTGGCGGTGCTGGGGGGCTAAACTATTCCCAGGCTACTGACAAAACAGTCAGGTAGGGCAGCAGAGGCTGTGCTGTGTGCAACCTCTTGTGGGAATGGCCAGGCAGGAGCCTTTGCAGGGGTTGGTGGACAAGGGCACGCAGATCTGATGTCCCCTGGTCCCATGGGAAAGGCAGCCCTGCTCTCTCCTTGGTAGCACTTAACAGGGACTAGAGATACTCAGAGCAAGATGGAGAACCTTGGGGATGAGCACCTATGGTCGTGTTTTGCTGCAGCTTCCCCATGCACAAAACCTTTTGGGTTCCATGCAGTTTGAGCTCTGCATCTGCCTTTTTTCTAGGTAGTGCCCCTTGACAACTCAAACATCTATAGGGATCATGATATCTCTTCTAGCTAAAATCTTAGAGGTTCATGGCAGGAGTGTGGTGCTCTGGAGTTCCTTCACTCACCCCTTCCTTAGGAACTGTTGAGGTCCGGTAGTCAGTCCTGGTACTTGATGACTCCATGCAGGCTTCCCAGCTTTCTTCTTCTTCAACCCTGAAGGGCCAGAGGATGAAGCCACGGACCCAGTCTCAAACCCCCAGGGTTTGAGCATATTGCCCAGGGATATTGAGCTGAGGTCTGTGCTTTTCTATCAACTTTCAGTGTTTTCTCTTAAAAGATCTGTTCAAGGTGTGATAGTATACTTGATATTTTGGTTTCTGTCAGTAGGAGAGGTGTTTCCTGGATGTGTCTAGTCAGCCATCTTGTCCTATCTCCACAAAGTTTCTCTGCTGAGTTCCTGGTCTCAGGACACAAAATGGGAAATTCCCTGGTGGGTCTTCCAAAGGTTGGGTCTGATCACATATGGCCTCTGTACCTGCAGGCTTCAGATATGGTGAGTCATTTCCAAACTTAGAAGTGAACTGTGCCAAGGCTCTGGAGGTTCGCTGCAGAGACCTCCTTTCTTTTTAGGGAATTACACTTAGGCATTCTTTTAGGGTTGTTATACTAGTGACAAATTCTCTTAGTTTTCTTCATCTTGACTTCACTTTCACCTTTATTCCTGAGGATATTTTCACAGAATGTAGGATTCTAAGTTGAAAATTCTTATCTGTCAGAACATGGAAAATGTGCCACTTTTTTCCTGGCCTCCATAGTTTCTGATAAGCTTTTCTGTTGATGAAATTGTTTGACCCTATAGAAAATGCACTGTTTTTCTCTGGCTGTTTTCAGGACTTTTCTTTGCCTTTACTTTTCAGGTGTTTGATTATGCTGTATCTTGGTGTGGATTTCTTTAAGATTTCTGTGTTTGAGCTTCACTCAGCTTCTTGAATCTGTAGGTCATTTTGCTTTTGTCAAGTTTGAAAAAATATCAGCCATTATGTCTTTGAATACTTTATTAACATAACTCTTTTTCTCCTCTCTTTCTAAGACACTGATAACATAAATGTTAGGTTTTTTGTTATAGCCCTACAAGTCTCTGAGGATCTGTTCGTTTTTTTTTAAGTCTGTATCTCCTTGTCATTCAGATTGGGTAATTTCTATTCTTCTATTTTCAAATTTACTGACTATTTCCACCTTCTTCTTCATTTTTTTTTGTTTTAAACCTCAACATACTTTGTTAAAATTTTTGCTTTAAATCATCAGTTATCTTCCAAAGAAAGCAAAATAATGAGAAAAACATTTTGTTATCCCACATAATTGCTATTGCCAGTGCTTTTCATCCTTTTGTATAGATACAGATTTCCATCTGATATAATTTTCCTTCTGTTTAAAATACTTCCTTTAACATCTCTCATAGTTCAATTCTGCTGTTGATGGATGATTTCAGGTTTTGTACATCAAAAAGGTAATTATTTCACCTTCACTTTTGAAACATGTTTTTGTGCTTATAAGAGTCTAGGCTAACAGCGTTCTTTTTTTCTTCATTTGGTACCCGAGATATGTTGTTCCACTGTCTTCTGTCTTGCATTATTTCTAATGAGAAGTATGTTGTAGTTCTCATCTGTTATCCTCTATATAATGTATTTTTTTCTCAAGGGCTGCTTTTAAGAATTTTTAAAATCAATTATTTTCAATGATTTGATTATAGTGTACTTCTTGGTGTTCATGTTTCTTGTGCATGGATTCATTCAGCTTCTTGGAACTGTTTATTTTTTTAGGCAGGCTAGTAAATCCAGTCCCTGATAGTCCACCTTGTTCAATAGCAGAAATCCTGCATTACTAATTTTTAGAGGTCTCCAGCCATTTCTTATGTGCAGTTAGGGTTGAGAACCACATGGTGATAGACAGAAGTGAACAAATGTCGAAAACAATTATAAAGTAAAATGGCCAGACTTGATCATTGAATGGAGGTGTGGAGGTGAATGGGAAGTAAAATGTGGTTAAAGAAAATGAAGAGACAAATAGACTTCTTGCCTCAGTAACAGTGCATTGAGAAGGATGTTGAAATACAGAACTCTATCATCAATATAGTTTTAAGAAATGGAAAAAACTAAATTTGATATACCTGAAGTCTGTCCAAGCACAGTCATTTTTTTTAGAAATTAGTCTAAAAATCAGAAGACAAATACAAAGTGAAGGAATATATGTAAGTAGAATTCATATGCATGTAGATGGTAGGAAAATTTATAGGGTGCACAATATTGGCAAAGAAGAGTGTTCAAAGTGATACCCTCTTAATCTTCAAGCTTGTATTCCTTTTGAGGAACCAGGAATTTGATGACTCAATGTCCAAGTAGATATTTAAACATTGAAATTGAGAAATTTATTATTTCTTTTACCTTTATTATCTGTTTAAACTGTTTATCCATTTCAAAAGTTTGACTGAATGTAAAAAATACTTAAATGTATTACATTAAAAAAGTAGGGATTTATGAGATGCCAAGTAACCCTGGACCAACTTTTCTTTTCAAAGTAGGAAGACCTACCTTCGTATAACTCATGACGATATATAGATATTTAATTTTAAAATATGAGGTCATCTACTTTTTCTAAGCCTATGATGAATTCTAGTTGGTGACATGTATGAAAGTTAATTCATTCTTGAAATTTTTGTAGCAGAATGAACCATAATGTGGAACTTATATTTTTTTTTGTGAGAAAACTAGTATGTTGGAATTTCTAGCAGTTTTGAGTGTAGACTTCAAGTCTCTTAATTGCGGATCTTTCTTAGCCTTGCTTTTGTTATACCTGTGCAAGGAAAATAGCCCTAATGAAGTAAGACGTCTCCCTGTAATGTGACTCTATGACAAGTTCTCTTTTTCTCTCTATTATAATTATCTTTCAACATCCTGAAGTCTTCAGAAGAGTTTGGAGTTAGACTTGTGTTTGTGATGCTTAGGAGACTGGAGAAAGGAGTTCTTCCCAGTTTTTGGGGTGAGAAACTCATAAAAATTGGGATAAATGTCATCAAAATGTCTAGACATGATTGGCGACTAAGTTGCAGCTGCAACAACCAGCATTGTTGCTTTTGGAAGAGTCCTCAGAAACAACGGGGAGAGAAAAAGATTTCACACAGTAATCATATTTGGAAAATCAAGAAAGGGAAAATCCCAGGAAGCTAAAAAACTTAGAGCACTGAGCTTACTTTTCAAAATCCTCTCAAAATGATGACTGTACAGTTCATCTTTGATGATCTGGCCATATAATTAATCAGTGTATCTTTTTGTAAACAAGCTGAGAAAAATAGTAAATAAATAATAAATAAATAAATGAAACAATAAGCTGCTCATACTTCCTTACCTTTAATTGTCCATAGTGCCCATGTTGTTGATTATAATGCATTTTGTTCAGGAGGGCTTATTGGCCTTTAGAACTGTTCATTCTTTGGGGATGTAAATACACACGTTTTTGGATTTTTTAATTATCTGCATTAGCTTTTAATCACTAGTGATTTTCGTCTTGGATCTCTGGAGGGGCAAAATTTGAATCTTCCCCAGCCTGCTATTATGGAAAGGGCACAGGTACCAGAGGCAGACGAACCTAAATTCAAATTTCAGCTTAATGATCTTGGGCAAATCCATTTGACCTGACATTGACTTCATCTTCCAGCTTTTCTCATTTTAAGCATCTTTCTCAAGCTACTCTCTAATATATCAGTCTGATACTTAAGGCAAATTAGAGATGTCTTTTCAAAGCACAGTTTTAATGTTTATGACAAAAGTAAGGTGCTAGATTATGGTGATAGTAATGTAAGTGTATACATTGGTTCACAGTCAACAAATTTTATACATTAATTATATGCAGTTTTTGACACATCAATTATACCTCAATAAAGTTTGGAAGGAAAGACTAAGATGCTGGAGAAAGACTTTGGAATAGGAGGATGTCCTGAAGCTCATTCTATGAACCTAGCAATCACTTTTTTAAAAAGTCTTACAGGAGGCTATCATCTTTAGTAAAGTAACACAGGAACAGAAAGCCAAATACCTCATGTTGTCACTTATAAATGGGAACTAAATGATAAGAACTTATGAACACAAAGAAGGAAACAACAGACAGTGGGGTCTACTTGATGGGGAAGGGTGGGAGGAGGGAGAGGAGCAGAAAAGTTAATTGAGCTTAATGCCCCGGTGATGTAATAATATGTACAACAAATCTCCACGACATGTTTATCTATGTAACAAACCTCCACATGTACCCCCAAACCTAAAATAAAAAATTTTTTAAAAGCCTTACAGGAAAAACAATTATCTGGTAATAAAATACAAACACACTCTCTAAAGACTTCCTTTAAAAGTATTTAAGGAAGTTTTTTTTAAAAAAGGTATTTATCCATGCTTAAAAAAATATGAGCCTTAATTGAAAAACCGACAGTTCTCTGACCTTAGTAAAATGTAACATCTCCAAACAGCAGGCATGGGAAAGTAAATTTTTTTTTTGTATCAGTGGATGGTTTACCTTAGTAACAATATGGCTAAACAATTTCTGTAAAGCTTGAAGTGCCTGTTTTGAAATGTTTGAGACATTATTTGTTTGGTGGTGGATTGGGGGTGGGGTATATGGAAATCAGCTCTAAGGATGACATGACATTGTTAGTAATGAAGGTATTTAAAATAGGACTCAGGCAAGGCTATTTGCAGAGCTGCCTGACTGGTGTGAATCTGCACAGACCTATTTCTGGACTTCTGTTTGCAATTCATGGTAATTTACAGAGTAAATGGCTCAGGAAGTGCAAAAGGGAACAACAGCCTATACAGATTTCAGGGGACTAAATGGAAATCTTCCTCTTTGACACAGGAAAATTGGCATATGATGAATAGCTGACGGCTAGATTTTTATGCTCTTGCATAAAATTCAATTTAATTTTCTTTAGGTTTTAAATCAAGTCATTGATAATGTGTTAAAATGAAGAAAAGGAAGCATTTAGCCTTTGGGAATGTATTTACCCTTCAGTAGATGCTATTTAATAGACAAGATTTAACTTACTTGAAATATGAAATTACTTTCTATGACTACCATATTCACCACTACTGTAGAAATGAACACTAAAATGTTTGAATATGCACATAGTATATCAAACAGGTGCATTTATTGAGTACCTGGTATGCCTCAGGCATTGTGATAAACAATTTATATACATTAATTCATTTCATCTGTATTCCAGTTCTACTTATACTTAACAACTATTTCACCCTTAAGCGAATCATTTAAAGTCTCTGAATTTTTTTTTTTGTTTTCTCATTCCTATAGTAGGAACTTTAATAAGTGTCCTGCTTTCTGGCTCACTCGTTTATGCATTCAGTAAATATTTACAGTGTACCTATTATATACCAGTAGTTGTACTAGATGCTGGGGATACAACAGTGAATAAGGCATTTTCCTGCCCAGAGTTTATTTGGTTTTCTAAACATGATATATGTAGAAATGTAAGTGTGCATTTTTTCCAACACTTATAAAAAAAATAATAATCTTTTAAGGTGGCACATCTAACAAGGTTGTTACTGAGATCAACTGAAGTAATGTCCAAGAAAAGTACTTGATAAGTGATAAAAGGATATAAACCTACTTTGATGAATATTGGAAAATGGGCTTAATATTAAAGCAACAAATTCCTTATGGATAAAAAATACTTTCAGGCTAAATTTTTATATTAATCCCTGAAAAAGTGTAGTTATGATTTCATTAACTTGAACTGCAAATTGTTGCTGGGATAATTGAAATGAGTCTAATATTCATCAAAATCTGCTGCTCAGTAAGAGTATAACGTGGGATGATGTTAACATGATGGTCTTCCTTTACAAACAGACTTGTCATGCTAGTTGATGATACCATCAAAGTGAAGAAGTTTATGTATAATTTGGCTGAAAACATTTTTTATTCAAGGAGAGCTAATAATGCTGAATGTCAAACTCACAAGTTTGTGAAAAGGAACTTCTGAGTTGGAAGATGTACTACCAAATATATAGATTAATTCATTCATTGCTTCATTCGTTCAATAATAAACTTCTTCAATCCAAAAATAATTTAGAGCCCAAGAACTGACCTCTTTAAATTCTTTAATCACCCCCTTTCAGGTAAAGGAAGGTCATGAAGGCTGTGGGTAGTTAGAAGATACAGAAAAATGAGATTATCTTTTATTGTTTCTTAATAAAAACTAGATTTTTGGTTTTCCTTTGTTTTGGACTTTCTCCCATTTCAGTTTTCTTAATTGTCACAGAAAGATTGTTTTTTGTTGTTTGGGTTTTAATAGTTGGTGTTCCTGATTTTTGCCCTTGACACACAATACTGGGGAATATGAGTAACCAGTGCAATTTTCTCCAAAGCTGAAAAACTTTTGCAAAATTTTCCCTTTCATGTACTGAATTCTACTTGAGATAAGCCTGATTAATCCATCGTAAAATAGCTATAAGTTAAAGCAAGGAATATCAAAGTACAGCTCACAGGCCAAATCCAGCGAATAGCCTGTTTCTTTAAAGTTTATTAGAACATGGCCAGGCCCATTCATTTAAATATTATCTATGGCTGCTTTCATATTACAACAGCAGAGTCAACAAGTTGCAACTAAGTTTGTATGGCCTTCTAAGTTGAAAATCTTTACTTATAAACCTTTACAGAAAAAGTTTGCCAATAGCTGAGCTAAAGCATTAACTAACTTTAAATATACATATATGATCATTTTACAGATATATATTGTCTTATAACACTTGTTTGACCATGGTAATTAATTATATCTTAAATTTTTAAATGAAGTTATTTGAAAGGATTTAAAATATTCTAAGTGGGCTTTTCCTTCACAGGCAGAATTCTATCAAGTCTTCCCTCCCCCAACTTTTCACACCATCTCTAAAGCAGCAGGGAGTGTTGGTTATTTAAACATCTTAATTATAGTACTAAAGAAAGAAGTCATGATCATTTATCTCCCAGTTGTTCAGCAAAATCGTTGTCTTTTCAACAAAAATACTAATCTCTACAGAGTGATATAAAATAGCTGGTGCATGATATCATCAAATTAAATTATATATTTCACAATTTTAGCATAACTCAACTTAAAGTTTGATATGGAGACTATGCCTTAAATTTGAAAACCCTAAATCTTATAAGGAAAAGGATGATTCTAATTAATAGAATGTAATTATGAAATTTTCAACAATAATCACAAACTATTCTGGGTAAAAAAATATATAGTGCTATTCAGTGCTTTCAAAAGGAGAAATGTCAGATCCTGCTGTTCAGACTATAGCTACTCTGTAGATGCTAATTTAATATGGCAAAGGTAGAAGTTATTTTTTTTAAAAAAATGAGGATAATATATTTATCAAGGGATTCAATGAGTCATAGCACCACTTAGTTTAGGTAATTTGCAAAGTGACTATGCCATTTGTTTGCAGAGATAGGAATACCTTTGTTCTGAAATATTTTCTTATGTATCTGTGAACCTTACTGTAGGTACACAGAGAGTAGATGCTGTCCTGAACAAAGTGACACATCTTGCTGACTTCGGTCAAATATGTTTGCTTAGTTGTCCTCCTACATCAGTAACTTGTTCTTCTTTGCCTCCTTCAACTGCTTCTTTTCCTTCTCTCTACTCCTAAAGGTAGGCATTCTCCAAAGTGCTTTATTAGCTCTTCTTCATTGTCTAAAAACTTTTTATTTTGATATAAATTTAAACCTGAACAGAAAAGTTGCAAAAATCATACAAGGAATTTCCATATACCCTTAGTCAAGATTCACCAATGATTTGCATTTTGCTCCATTTGTTTTATCACTGTCTCTCTGTGTCTTTGTCTTTCACTCTCTCTGTCTCTCCCTGTGTATGTGTGTGTGCATAGTATTATTTTTTGAACATTTAATAATAAGTTAAAGACAATGTGCCCTTTTACCCCTATATACTTCAGTGTGTATGTTCTAAGAACTAATTCCTTCTCTTACATAACTATACCATAGTTATCAAAATTAGGACATTCAACGTTAATGTAACAATATTTTCTATCCAAATCTCATATCCAAATTTTATCAGTTGTTCCAATGACATTCTTTATAACTATGTTTTTCCAGTGTAGGATTTCAATCTAGATCATGTGTTATATTAACCATTATGCCTCTAATTTCTTTTAACTTGTATAATTTTTCTGTCTTACTTTGTGTTTTTGACCTGGGCATTTTGGAAGAGTATAGGAGAGCTATTTTATAGACTGTCCCTCAAGTTGAGTTTGTCTAGTGTTTTCTCAGCAGCCATTATTTTATTCCTTTCTAAGCAACTTTTCCAGATCTCACCCAATTTCCTAGCTTCAACTTCTTATCTATATCACCAGTTTTCTTGTCTTCCCTTGTCTTAACCAAGGTATATCATCGTTTCTACTTCTGACAATGCAACAAAGCCGCTAACTTGAAAAAAATTAATGAAAGCTACCTAAAATAAAACATCTTGACATGTTAGGAGAAAGCATTATTTTAAATGCATAGTTGAGTCCACTAGAAAGTAACAAAAACCTTATAGGACAAAAACTCAGTGATAACCAGAAACTAGAGTCGGAAACGGATGCTGAAGCTGAAGCTCTGGCTACCTGAGAGGCCTTTTGGGACCTGAATTGATAATCTTCAATAATTCTTTTTTAAAGTACATGATAAAGGAAATGGTGAAATGGGAAAAAACAATCTACCAGCAAAAGAAGATGACAAAGAAATTTGTTTACAGTGGAACTGGCTTGGGCTATGGATAAAAAAAAAAGTCAAAAAACCCTCTTTCCTGAGAATTTGAGAGCATAGATTTGTTTTTTTCAGAATTGGAGTTCAAATTTATACAAGTTACATATTTTAGGAAGTCCCAAATAAATCTAAGAAATTAAAGTGATTCTTAGTTTGCCTGGCAGAAAAAAATTTAAACCTTTTCAGAAGGGTCATGCTTCAGTCCTCACAGAATTCTCTTAGATAAAATCCAATAAAATAGAAGCTCACAATCCAAAGTTAGAAAATGTCTACAGAAAAAATCTACTATGTGTAGATTTTAGAACCTCCAAAAAATCAGATAGAATTACTAGCCATATACCACAAAATAAGTACATTTGAAGTGATTAAAGAATGGCAAAATAGAAGTGATAACATGGCCCAGTATAAAATATTCCCACACAGATTAACAACACCTGAATGTTACCTGTAGGAATAAAAAATATAATTGCTGAAATAAACAAAACTCAGTGGATGGTTTAAATGGTGGAACAGATTCAGCTGAAGAGAGACAAGGAAGAATTATCGAGGTGTAGCACAGAGGTGTAGACATGGCAAATATAAAAGAGATTGAGAAATAGAGAATAGAATAAGACCTTACATATTTTCAACAATAACAATGGATTAAGATTTGTATGCTGAGAAAAAATAACTGTCAATCTGCAATTGTAACATATGATACATGATTTTTCAAGAAAAAGAGGTGAACTAAGTATTTTTTCAGACAAACCTGAGAGCTTACCAACAAAAAACCTTTATTGAAAGAACTTCTAAGGCACATGCTTTAAGAAAGACAATCATCTCAAAGAAAGGACTAAATGCAAAAAGAATAGTGAGCAAAGGAATTGGAAGACTTATGGGTATGCCTAAAAAAATCATTGAATAATGATAGCCTTAACTTGAGTACATCCTGACTTGTCCAAGTTGAACACACTCATTCACTTCTACAGCCTCCTTAAAGCTCCACTAAAACAAATATAAAGAAATTTTTAAATGCTTGAGTTCATAAGGACAATGCAAACAAAGAATAGAGATAGCAATTAAGGAAGATGGAAAGAAAGCAGAGGAATAAGTATTAACTTATTTAGTAGACCTGGGAGAGCTGAATCTTGAGCCTTGAGAAATCTGATTTTTATCACAGAACCCTGAATTGGAGGGGTGAGTTACCTGTGGAAGTAGAGGGGCATGTAGAGTCCATAATTAGAACTACTTTGGGAATTAAAACAAAATAAAACTAAAATACTTTGGAAAATAACATGTAAGAAGATAGGAGTTGAATGGAATTAAAATGTTCTTCTACAAAATGAGATATTAAATTTAGTCTTTGTAAACAATGTGTGTTAAAACATTAAGGAATGGAGATAAAAAGGTATAACTTCTAAGTCAGTGGAAAAGGAAAACTAAATTTACAAAATGCACATGTACATATTTCAAATAGATATAGGTATACATATCAATGAAATAGATGTAGATATAATAGGTATCGATATAGATAAGCTCTGCTATCACAAAGTCATGGGTTGTCCTACAAGATCTGATATTCAAATCATACTCAAACTTCTTATTAACCAGTAAACTCTAAGTTTTCTTTTTCACCTGGGATAAGGGTGGATTGAGTGGATTATTGCCGTCATTTTTATAATGATAATAATAGCAACTAGTTGTAATAATAGCAACTAGCTGTAATAGTCTAAATTGCTTCAAAGGAAGAATAATTGGAAGAATTGTATAATATGAATAATAGTAAAAATACTGCTGAATTAAGCCACAAGCTCAGTCTAGACCCTATTAAGATTAGATTACATTTAGATTAAAAAATAGACATCAAACGAACCATGCCCTATATGTTCATACTCTTCTTGAAACCAAAGATGTTTGTTGTTGTTTTGTCATTAGATGTTATGGTACAACAAAATCCTATCAAACGGTGAAGTTATTTCTAGGATAACCCATTAAATCATTCATTGTAGTTTTAAGTCAGATTTCAGAATTGTGAAGAAAAGCATTGGAAGGGGATGTTCTATGTATTTTTAATACTGAATCCATAGAAACCAGAATATTTTATGATAAAACCTACTAGCAAGATAGGAAGCTGCTTGGGAACTTTTCTTTCCTTTTATTTCTTTTGTTTTAATGGATTAAACGCTGAAAACAGAAGCTGAAACAGTAAGTTTAGGAGTACCAAACAAAGATGTATTATATTCCTAGGATAATGTGAACATAAAAGAATCGCATCATTTTCCATTTTAAAATAGCCTAAAATATAAAACCAAATTGTACAATAATTTGTCAGAAGGGGAACAGGTTGCACTTTATGGTATTGGTCTCTTTTTCATGAAGATTCTGACTACATGTCACTCTATATGGTTTCCATATGTGGCACAGATCTTATCATATAGCTACCATTCATACAGTTTTACTTAGAGAAGTGATTCTCAACCCTGGTTGCACATTGGAATTACTTGGGATGCTTTAGAAAATACTGATGCCTAGGATCCACTCCCACAGATTCTGATGTAATTGGTCTAGAGAGCAATGTGAGCATTGGTCTTTTGAATTTCCAAGTGTTTCTAATATGTAGCCAAGCCTGAGAACCACTGAGGTAGAGGATTCAACTTAGGCTTCTGACAGTTTTCGAACCCCTGGGTTTCTAAGGGCTTCCTAAAATCAAAGGCCATTTCTCTGGTTAAAATTAATAATGTTGAACAAAGGATCTCCTTTTTAAAATTTCTTTTAAAGTTAGTGAAGCCTGTAACTCATCTCTCTCTTAGCCTCTTCTTGTTTCCCACCCACTCTACTTTCCCGATCATTTAAATATTTGCTGTGATCCCAGGCAGCACAAAGGGTGGACACCCAGCCCCACTTCCCTCACCATGACTCATCCTAAAAGCTGTTTGCCGAATGAGGCTCTGGTTTTTGTTTCAGACTTCATGCAGGGGCATCCACAACCCTACACAACAATGCCTGTTCTTGCTCAACTCCCCCTCAGTCCCCGCCCAACCTCCTACTCTCTATTCAAAACCCAGCCAGAAGAAAAACAAGGCATTTGTCCCCAGCAGTTTGCAAACCAGTCATGCTTTTCCAACATACACAGGGTTACCATTCAACAACCCAGGATTCTTGAAACTAGTTCCCTAGACATTCATCAAATACACTTGTAGCCCTCCAAAGACATTTGGAATTTTCAGCCTCTGTGATATGTAGACTGTGGATGGGATTGGCCTTTCACAATGCTTATGAAGGAAGGACTTCCAAACCTCCCAAATCTACAGGACAGCAGATAGAGGCCCCTTTTAGAAATATTCATAGGCATTTGCCCTAAACTTTTCCATGGATGTTCAATTTGGCTGTGTTTTGGGCACAGTTGTATGTTTACTGGTCAGCTACAGGGGAAAGTAGCATGGTAAGGGTTTGGGACAGGGAAGTAGAGCTAAATATGTCCAATGGACTGTGGCGAGGACTACAGAAGCAAGTACACTGACAGGTGAGCTCCAGAACTAGAGGGTAACTAAGAGACAGTAGGTGGTAGTCCCTGCCTGACATGAGAACCATGGAGGAAGAAGACGGGCTGACAGATTTCTGAGGCACAGTAAAGAGGAATCCAGCATTAACAATCTTCTGAAATCCAAGTGATATGGTTTGGCTCTGTGTCCCCATCCAAATCTTATCTCAAATTGTAATTCCCAGGTGTTGAGGGAGGGACCTGGTGGGAGGTGATTGGATCATGGGGGCAGTTTCCCCAATGCTGCTGTCATGATAGTGAGGGAGTTCTCATGAGATCTGATAGTTTAAAAACTGGCAGTTTCCCCTCCGCTCTCTTTCTCTCTCTCGAGCCACCATGTCAGATGTGTCTTGCTTCCTCTTTGTCTTCTGCCATGCTTGTAAGTTTCCTGAAGCCTCCCCAGCTATGTGGATCTGTGAGTCAATTAAACTTCTTTGGTTTATAAATTGCACAGTCTCAGGTAGTATCTTTATAGCAGTGTGAAAATGGACTAACACAGAGAACTGGTACTGGGAGTGGGGTACTACTATAAAGATAACTTGAAAATGTGGAAGTGACTTTCGAACTGGGTAACAGGCAGAGGTTGGAACAGTTTTGAGGGCTCAGAAGAAGGAGGAAGATGTGGGAAAGTTTGGAACTTTCTAGAGACTTGTTGAATGGTTTTGACCAAAATGCTGATAGTGATACGGACAATGAAGTCTGGGCAGAGGTGGTCTCATCTGGAGATGAGGAACTTACTAGGAATTAGAGTAAAAGTCACTCATGCTATGCTTTAGCAAAGAGACTGGCAGCATTTGCTCCTGCCCTAGTGATCTGTGGAGTTTTGAACTTGAGAGAGATGATTTAAGGTATCTGGCAGAAGAAATTTCCAGGCAGCAAAGTGTTCAGATGTGACCTGGATGATTCTGAAAGGATTCAGTCATATGCATTCACAAAGAGATTATCTGAAACTGGAACTTTTATTTAAAAGGGAAGCAGAACATAAAAGTTTGGAAAATTTGCAGCCTGACCATAAAGTGGAAAAGAAAAACACATTTACTGGGAAGGAATTCAAGCTGGCTACAGAAATTTGCATAAGTAACAAGGAGCTGAATGTTATAGTAATAACCAAAACAATTGGGAAAATCTCTCCAGGGCATGTATGTCAGAGATCTTGTCAGCAGTCCCTCTCATCGCAGGCCTGGAGGCCTAGGAGGGAAAGATGGTTTCATGGGCGGGGCTGCTGCCCTATGCAGCCTTGGGACATGGCACCCTTCATCCCAGCAGCACCAGCTCCTGCTGTGGCTAAAAGGGGCAAGATACACCTCGGGTCATGGCTTTAAAGGGGGCAAGACCCAAGCCTTGGCAGCTTCCACATGGTGTTGGGCTTGCAGGAGCATGGAAGACAAGAGTTGAGCTTTGGGAGTCTGCCTAGATTTCAGAGGATGTATGGGAATGCTTGGATGTCCAGGCAGAAGTCTGCTGCAGGGGCAGAGCCCTTATGGAAAACTTCTACTAGGGCCATGCAGAGGAGAAATGTGGAGTAGAAGTCCCCCACAGAGTCCCCACTGCCTATTGGAGCTGTAAGAAGAGGCCCACCATCCTCCAGACCCCAAAATGGTAGCTCCACCGACAGCTTACAACACAGGGACACAATGCCATGGGGACTGTGCCCTGCAGAACCAGAGGGGTGGAGCTGCCCAAGGCCATGGGACCCCACCCCTTGCATTAGCATGGCCCAGATGTCAGACATGGAGTCAAAGGAGATTATTTTGGAGCTTTAAGATTTAATAAATGCCCTGCTGGGTTTTGAACTTGCATGGGGTCTGTGGCCCCTTTGTTTTGGCCAATTTCTCCCATTTGGAACAGGAACATTTACCCCATGCCTGTTCCTCCATTGTATCTTGGAAGAAACTAACTTATTTTTGATTTTACAGGCTCATGGGTAGAAAGGACTTGCCTTGTCTCAGATGAGACCTTGGACTTGGACTTTTGGGTTAATGCTGGAATGAGTTAAGTCTCTGGGGAACTGTTGGGAAGGCATGATTTGTTTTGAAATGTAAAAAGGACAAGAGATTGGGAGGGACCAGGGGCAGAATGATATGGTTTGGCTCTGTGTCCCTTGGAATCTCATCTTGAATTGTAATTCCCGGGTGTCAAGGGAGGGACCCGGTGAGAGGTGATTAGCTCATGGGGCTGGTTTTCCCCATGCTGTTCTCATGATATTAAGGGAGTTATCATGAGATCTGATTGTTTAAAAGTGGAAGTTTCCACTGTGCTCTCTTTCTCTCTCTCTCTCCTGCCACCATGTAAGATGTGCCTTGCCTCCCCTTTGCCTTCTGCCATGATTGTAAGTTTTCTGAGGCCACCCCAGAAATGCGGAACTGTGAGTCAATTAAACCTCTTTTGTTTATAAATTATGCAGTCTCAGGTAGTGTCTTTATAGCAGTGTGGAAATGGATGAATACACTAAGTAGGACAGTAGTTACCACTGGCTCAATCTCTAGGCAGAGAACAAGACCTTCATTCTGCTCTTTGAGAATGAGGTGGGGTATGAGATGGTGGCAGTAGAGTAGGAGAAGAGTATGGTAGGGCCCTAAGCCTCAAGAGAATTGGTCAGAGATCCCTTACATACAATTATTTGCATGTCTTTCATCTCAATTCAAGATTTAGCTGTGAATATTTGAGAAATTACTTAACATTTGGAGTCTCAGCTTTCTCATCTTTAAAATGGGTAAAGTAATACTTGTGCTATGGACTGAATGCTCATGCCCCCTCAAGAACTCATATGTCAAACTGTTATTCTCAGTGTGATGACATTTGGAGGTTGGGCCTTCAGGAGGCAATTAGGTCACGAGGGTAAAACCCTCATGAATGGGATTAGTGACCTTATAAGAGGAGGCCAGAGCTAACTTGCTCTCTTTTCACCATGTGAGACACAGGAAGAAGTCAGCTGTCTGCAACCCAGAAGAGGTCCTTCACCAGAACTAGACCATTCTGGCACCCTGGTCTTGGACTTCTTACCTCCAGAATTGTGAGAAATAAATTTATTTCTCTTTTTCTTCTTTTTTTAATTCTTTTTTTAGACGAAGTCGCATTCTGTCACCAGCCTGGAGTACAGTGGCGCAATCTTGGCTCACTGCAACCTCCATCTTCCAGGTTCAAGGGATTCTCCTGCCTCAGCCTCCTGAATAGCTGGGACTACAGGCATGCACCACCATGCCTAGCTAATTTTTGTATTTTTAGTAGAGATGGGGTTTCACCATGTTAGCCAGGATGGTCTGGATCTCTTGACCTTGTGATCTACCCACCTCGGCCTCCCAAAGTGCTGGGATTACAGGCATGAGTCACTGCACCTGGCCGAGAAACAAATTTCTATTTTTTATGTTACCCAGTCTATGATATTCTGTTACAGTGGCCTGAACTTAGACAACTTGCCTCTCAAGAGTGTAATAAAGATTAAGTGACATCAATGTAAAGCAATTAAATAACATCTTGGTAGAGTTTATGCATACATGACTTCAATTCTCCCTTTCTTTATATCTATGCCTCATTGCAATGTGACTTTGTAGGTCTTGTATCAAAAGATGAAGTCTCTCTCTTTATCCTTTGAGCCTGAACTTGTCTTTTTACTTGCTTTGGACAATGGAATGCAACAGAAGTGTTCTGCATGTAGGCTTTAAGAGGCTCTGCACATCTCCTTTTGCTCTCTTAGAACACTGCTGCTGCCATGTAAACAAGCTCAGGCTAGCCTGCTGGAAGATAACAAGCATATGGCTCTGTTGCCCCAAACATCTGATAGGACAACCAGCCAATCCCCCAGAGCATAACCAATTAGCTGACTGAAAGTTGATTGTAGAGCCAGCTAAGACCAGAAATGTCCAGTTAAGCCCAGTGTCTGTTGCCAACTCAAATTTTGAGATAAATTAAAAATTGTTGTTTTAAGCCATTGGGGTAATTTTTATGCTGAAAAAGCTGATACAGTCCCTGGCACAGAGTCAGCACCCAATGATGATAGCTGCTGTAATTAACATTAGTATTAACCGAGTGCCAGGTGAAATACCTAGAGCCAAATGAGCCTCACAGTTGTGTACTGCCTGGTATAAACAGTAGCGCCTGTACAATGTTTGTAAGTTTTTAAAATCAATTATAATATTTTAAAATTGGGAGAGTTTACATAAAATCAGCTAACCCAGCTTTCCTTCTCCAGGCAACAATTGCAGGATCTGAGTAGTTGCTGCCCTTGAAATGGGGAAATTTCTCCCTATTCAGTTCTCCCCACTTTCTGTGGTTTCTGAAACACAATTATTCACTCAAACGTATTGATTCTCTTTCTCATATGTAGCAGGCATTGTTCTAGGGTCTGAAGATACAGTGACAAAAAAAGAAAACAAAAAGAAAACAAACTTTCTACTTTCCTATGGAGTTTGCAAGTGTGTGACAGCTGTGGACTGAGGGGGGTTGCACAGAGGCTGGGAAACAGCCGATATCCTTGCACAGATTTTTTATTTTGCTATAGGAAGCCAACAATAATATCATTTTTAAATTATTTATAAAAACAGGACACTTAAAGAAGAAAGAGGAAGAAAAACATTTGCTGAACCATAGATGCGCTGTTGAAAAGGATATTATGGCCTCATCTAAGCTTGGAGCAGGGTTTCTCAGCTAAGACTATTGGTATTTCAGACTAGATAATTATTTGTTATGGGGGCTGTCCTGTGCATTGTAGAATATTTAGCATCATCCTTGACCTCAACCTACTAGATACCAGTAGCCCCTCTCAGTTGTGACAACCAAAACTGTCTAGACATTGCCAACTTTCCCCTATGGGACAAAATTGTCCCTGTTTGAGAACTAATGACATAGAGTGAAGGAGCAATACAATGGGCAAAAGCTGAAGAAGTAAAGGTTTTTGTTTGTCAACTGCACTGGTTGGGATAAAGCTAGCTTCTGTAACAAAGGAACCCTCAACCCTTAATATGGAAATTATTTCTTGCTCATGGAGTAGTCCAATATGGTGCTCCTGGCTAGCCAGTAATATACACTGCTTCTGAAGTTCCTGTATTCATTTGCATCAAACCAGGAGATGAGAAAAGAACATGGAGGGTAGCACAACGGGGTTTTTTAAATGGGCAATGCAGGAGGTTGTGTATGTGAATTCTGCTCATACTACACTGGCTAAAACTCAGTCATGTGGTCTTATTAGGGGTTAAGAAAAGTTAGTTCTGGTTAAGTGTTCAGGAAGAAGAGAAAAGAGGTTTGGTGAACAGCTTTCAATTTTCCACATCATTCTTACAGTAAACTATATTGGTTACCACAGAGGACATTTCTATAGGAATTATGAATATAGATCAATAAACCTTGATCACCACAAAGAACATTTCTATAGGAATTTTAAATATAAATCGATAAAACTTGAGCCTTTCATTGCATTCTTCATTTTAAAGGGATTTACTGACCTTCATACTAACAGCTCAGTGCTAATAGAAGTTGTTACAAGTCAGACAAGGCCAATTTAAAAGCCAGAATCAAAACAATGTATTTATATACACAAATATCAGAAGCAGGCATAAAGACTTTGTTTCTGAAAGTAGCAATAGAGAATTAGAGAAACCCCTTATGGGCCATGGAAAGGCCATTTACTTATTTATGGGGGGAACAAAAGAATGTGATTTTTGGCCCAAAAAACTGGGATTCCCATCCACCACCTTTGAGTAAAACGCCTATACAATGGTCCCATGAGTGCGCATTTATGCTATGACATTTCCACATACGATAATTTTTTTCTTTTATCTCAGTATCACTAGGAAAAATTACTGCCGTGTGAGTAAATTAAAATCAGAAAAGTTTTAGTATACTTTTTATCTCTTCCCTGTATCTCACAGGTGTAAGGCATACAGAAAAATTGAGGAGCATTGCTGTGCTATCTAGAACCTTTTAGTACTGTGCAGAAACAGTATTGTATCAAACAAATATGCAGTGTGAGATGTGAGTACCTGTCCTTTTGCTGTGTTTGGTATGGAATCTGTCCCTTTTTTCTAGCATCTCGTTCTCATTGTTGTTATTTATATTAAGTATAGAAATGATTTTTCATATGATGTTTCTCTTCTGCTCTTCATTCTGAGTAGTGGGGGATGGCAGTAATAAGGAATATGCTAACTCATTTTAGAATCTCTTTCATTTTGTAATTCACCACCCCCATCAAGTCAGAACTAGCGTGAAATAATTTTAATATCCAGAAACTGAGGCTCAGTGCCTCAAAAAAAATCAACTTCTTAAAAATCCCCTTTTCCTGGTTGAGTTGAAGATCTCTACTTCATGTTGTTTTAATGTCGATGTGCAATCATCTCCTCTAGTTTTGTCACACAGTGTGCTCTACAGGAAGCCCCCATTGCAGGAGATTTGTGGGACTGCTGGCGAGGGATTCAATCAGAAATTGAGGAATGTAAATGAGCAGTGGGAATTGGAATTCTCTACCTTGACTTGTTTATTAGAGTTTGCTTGAAAAATCTCTTACTTAAACTTCCATGTTAAACAAGAAAAAAACAGAATCTATGATTTCTTGGCCTTTATTATTAAAAATAATTTGTAGTGCACTAAACTTTCTTCTTTGAAATAGTCCCTTCCCAATCCTAAAGTAGTTTTATAAGTGCAGATGCCCAGGAAAACAAATTAACAGAGATTTTGTTTCTTGTTATATCACAGGAGTATCTTCTCTCTGCTTTATGCACCTCTAAAGAATGGCTCATGCAGAGTCTAAAATGAAGAACTCTGATGCAATATTTTAACAATAAAACTGTTAAGGATAATGCTATCTATCTTTCACTACACTCCTACTACAGTATACATTTTACTAGGAATATTACATCTAGTGTAATACTTACAACAACTTTCTGAGTTTGTTGCTACTGTGCATATTTTACAGAGGAGGAAACTAAGGCTCAGAGAAATTAAGAAGCTTGGTCAGAATCACACAGTGGTTATTTAGTGGCATAATATTTGAATCTAAGTTGATATCCTGCTATGATCTATTTATTTTTCAGTTGTCCACTAATGTTGGAGCTCCTTTCCTTCTACATGTGAGATAATTTGGAAGTAGGTCATTGAGAAAAAATTATAATGTCAATGGGTAGTGCTGAAATCCACCAGCAGACTTTTCCTTAGGCTAGAGTTACTTTAAAGGCAGTTGATGTTCCTTTGGAGTTCCACAACTCTGTCACTCCAAAATAGCCACCTCCTTGTTTGGATATCTCTCTGTCGGAAAAAGTAGAGGTCAATTCCCATGCTAGGTTGAAATTTTGGAGAATGCCCTGAGGAGCTCCTCCACTCAATGCTTTTGCCTTAGGTTGCTACTCCTTTTTGTTTAAAACAGCTCTCAATACTACTCACCATTCTCATCTCTCTCCAGTAGTATTAAATTTAATTACAGTTGGCCTTCCCTCTTGGAGGGTTCTACATCCATTGATTCAACCAATTGAGGATCAAAAATACTTGAAATATGTACAGACTGTTTTGCCATTATTCTATAACAATATGATGTAACAACCATTTACATAGCATTTACAGTGTATTAAGTATTATAAGTAATCTAGAGATGATTTAAAGTATACTGGAAGATGTGTATAGGTTATATACAGATATTATGCCATTTTATGTAAGGGATTTAAACATCTACAAATTTTGGTATCCACAGGAGGTCTTGGAACTAATTTGCCTTAGCTAGCAAGGGATGACTGTATTTAAGATTATTTGTTAGATGTTTGAAACTTCTATTTTATTTATTGATTATTAACTAAATAAATGAAAATTAATACTTGCTAATGTACATTCAAAAATAAAGCTTTATTTTATTTTACTAGCATGTTTAATTTTATACTGCCAGAAATATCTCACATTGACACTGCTCTCAATATAATATATTTTTTCTTTTAAATAATTTTAATTTTTTCTAATTTCCAATTTTTATTTTAAGTTCAGGGGTACATGTGCAGAATGTGCAGGTTTGTTACATAGGTAAATGTGTGCCACTGTGGTTTACTGCACAGATCAGCCCATCACCGAGGTATTAAGTCCAGTATCCATTAGCTATTCTTTCTGATCCTTTCCCTCCTCCCACCCCCTGCTTTCTAACAGGCCCCAGTGTGTGTTGTTCTTCCCTACTCCCATGTGTGATGGCTAATATTGAGTGTCAACTTGATTGGACTGAAGAATGCCAAGTATTGTTCCTAGGTGTGTCTGTGAGGATATTGCCAATGGAGATTAACACTTGAGTCAGTGGACTGGGAGAGTCAGACTCACCCTCAATCTGTGTGGGCACCATCTAATCAGCTGCCAATGTAGCTAGAATAAAAGCAGGTAGAGGAACATGGAAGGACTAGACCGGCAAGTCTTCCCGCCTTCATGTTTCTCCCCTTGCTGGATGCTTTCTGTCCTCGAACATCGGACTCCAAGTTCTTCAGCTTTTGGACTCTTGGACTTACACAAGTTGTTTGCTAGGAGCTCTTGGGCCTTCAGCCACAGACTGAAGGCTGCACTTTCGGCTTCCCTACTTTTGAGGTTTGGGGACTCAGATTGGCTTCCTTGCTCCTCAGCTTGCAGAGGGCCTACTGTGGGACTTTATCTTGTGATAGTGTGAGTCAATTCTCCTAATAAACTCCCCTTCATATATTCATCTATCCTATTAGTTATTTCCTTTTAGAGAACCCTGACTAATACAGATTTTCATACTGGGAGTGCTTCTGGAAGAACAGACTTTTAAGGATGGAGTTCTTTCATTGCTTTTGGGGTTTCTGGAGTTGGCTGCTTAACCTGATTAGACCCCAAAATACTAAGGACTCTACTTCTAATAGTATGAAAAACACTGATAGTCCTTGGCATGAACTGTTTAGAGAGCTATGCAAAATAAATGCATTTGATACTCCTGATTCACCACTCATGAGAGGCAAGGAGTTTAGTGACTCTGTACTTAATATCTCTGACCTTATGTGGAGAACCAAGAAATATAATGAAGTTGGTTGGTTGCTTTTAAGTTCACTGGACAAAGTAATGAAAGAAAACAGTGAACTCAGGGATTCTAACTCTCAGCTCCAGAAGCACATACTGAGCCTCAAATCTTCTAAGATTGCCCTGAGTGAAAGTCTTACTTATTTCCTGTAAAGAAAGAGCTGAAACTGTGAAAAATCAGACACACGCTCTTATCATGCAATTGACCTTCAACGAAAGGTGCACACACAGCTTTGCAAGGTGTCTACTGTTAAAGTGAAGGCATTCATTGGAAATGAATGAGACCCTGGAACTTGGAATGGGGATGCGTGGGAGGGCCTTGATGAAGCTGGGAACACTGAGCTTGTAAACTCTGATGAGCCATTTTTGCCAGAGGAAACAGCTTCCCCATCCCCAGTGGTGGCAACATCCCCTCCCAGACCCACACTGCCATCAGCCTTTCCACTTCTGTCTGAGGATATTAACCCTGCACTGCCTGAGGTAACAGTGATGGCCTCCCCTGAGGCAGTTGCCAAGCAAGACAATGTTGATTCTTCCCAGGACCCACTCCCGACACCCCTGTTTGCTTCTAGACCTATAGCTAGACTAAAGCCCTGGCAGGTCCCTAGAAGTGAGGTTCAGAGTGTGACCCATGAGGAGGTGTGCTACACTCCAAAATAATGGCTTGAGTTTTCTAATTTATATAAGCAGAAATCTGGAGAACAGATATGGGAATTGATATTAAGGGTGTGGGATAATGATGGAAGGAACATAAAGCTGGATCAGACTGAATTTATTTATTTGGGTCCATGAGGCAGGGATTCTGCATTTAATATTGTAGCTTGGGGAGTTACAAAAGGTTCTGATAGTTTATTTGCTTGGTTAGCTGAAACATGGATCAAAAGATGGCCTTCTGTGACTGAGCTGGAAATGCCTGATCTCCCTTGGTTTAATGTAGAGGAAGGGATCCAAAGGCTTAGGGAGATGGAAATGCTAGAGTGGATTAGTCACTTTAGACCTACTCATCCCAGCGGTAGGGGAGGGTCCAGAAGACATACCCTTCACCAATGAAATAGATTTGTGAGGGCAGCACATGCGTCCTTGAAGAGCTCTGTGATTGCTCTTTTCTGTATGTCAGCTCTTACAGTGGTAATTGCAGTCATGCAATTACAAAATTTAAATGCAATAGGAATAATTGGATCCCAAGGTGGGAGGGGCCAAGTGGTGGCACTCAACCGTTAAAGGGAAAGTGGGCATAGTTATCGTAATGGACAGCAGAGGCAAAGCAGCAATCAGAATAGTCTGACTCGAATAGAGCTCTGGCATTGGCTAATTAATCATAGCATTCCTAGAAGTGAAATTGATAGGAAGCCTACTGCATTCTTATTTAATTTGTATAAGCAGAAAACTTCCAGGTCGAGTGGACAAAAGACTAATTTGAATTATAAAAACAGACAATCACGGCCCTTCAATCAATTTTCAGACTTGAACCAGTTTACAGACCCAGAACCCCTTGAATGAAGGGGAGGCTGGGTCCCCTTAAGGAAGGACCCCTCTACACTACCAATTTATGCTGTTAATCTTTCTCCCGTTCTTCCCCAAGGAGACCTCCAGCCTTTTACCAAGGTAACTCTACCTTGGGGGGAAAGGGGAAAGATCAGACCTTTCAGAAACAGCTGGCAGAATCCCCACATTGGCTCCCTAACTGGTAGGGTGAGAGGTATTATGGTGGGAAAGGCCCAGTGGAACCCATTAGAGCTGCCTCTAGCTAGAAAAACAGTAAATCAAAAACAATATTGCACCCCTGGAGAGACTGCAGAGATTAATGCCAAAATCAAGGACTTGAAAGATGCAGGGGTGGCGATTCCCACCACATTCCCATTTAACTCTTTTATTTGACCTGTGCAGAAGAGAGCTGGATCTTGGAGAATGACAGTGGAATATTGTAAGCTTAACCAAGTGGTGACTCCAATTGCAGCTGCTGTACCAGATGTGGTTTCATTGTCTGAACAAAGTAACACATCTCCTGGTACCCGGTATTTAGTCATTAACTTGACAAATGCCTTTTTCTCCATTCCTGTCCATTAACCCCACCAGAAGCAATTAGTTTTCAGCTGGCAAAGCTAGCAATGTACCTTCACTGTCCTACCTCAGGGGTGTATCAACTCTTTGGCTTTGTGCCATGATGTTGTTCACAGAGATCTTGGTCACTTTTTCCTTCCACAAGATATCACACTGGTCCATTACATTGATGACATTATGCTGATTGGATCTAGTGAGTGAGAAGTAGCAAACACACTGGACTTATTGGTGAGACATTTGCGTGCCAGAAGATGGGAAATAAATTCAGCCAAAATTCAGGGACCTTCTATCTCAGTAAAATTTCTATGGATTCAGTGATTTGAGACCTGTTGATACATTCCTTCTAAGGCAAAGGATAAGTTGCTGCATTTGGCCCCTCCTATAACCAAGAAGAAGACACAACACCTAGTGGGCCTATTTGGATTTTGGAGGCAACACATTCCTCATTTGGGTGTGTTACTCTGGCCCATTTATCAAGTGACCCAAAAGGCTGCCAGTTTTGAGAAGGCAGGAGAAGGCTCTCCAACAGGTCCAGGCTGCTGTGCAAGCTGCTTTGCCACTTGGGCCATATGACCCAGCAGATCCAATGGTGCTTGAGGTGTCAGTGGCAGATAGGGATGCTGTTTGGAGCCTTGGGCAGGACCCCATAGGTGAATCACAGCAGAGGCCTTTAGGATTTTGGACCAAGGCCCTGCCATCTTCTGCAGATAACTGCTCTCCTTTTGAGAGACAGCTCTTGACCTGTTACTGGGGTTTGGTAGAAACTAAATGTTTGACTATGGGTCATCAAGTAACCATGTTATGGTTATGCTGTTAATCTTTCTCCCGTTCTTCATGAACTGCCTATCATGAACTGGGTGCTTTGTGACCTATCTAGCCATAAAGTGGGGTGTGCACAGCAGCATACCATCATTGAATGATAGTGGTCTATACATGATTGGGCTCGAGCAGGTACTGAGGACACAAGTAAGTTACACGAGAAAGTGGCTTAAATGCTTATGTTCCCCACTCCTGCCACCCTGCCTTCTCTCCCCCAGGCTGCACTGATGGCTTCATGGGGAGTTCCCTATGATAAGTTGACAGAGGAAGAGAAGACAAGGGCCTGGTTATAGATGGCTCTGCATGGTATGTAGGCACCACCTGAAAGTGGACAGCTGCAGCACTACAGCCCTGTATTAGTCTGTTCTCATGCTGTTAATAAAGACATACCTGAGGCTGGGTAATTTATAATGAAAAAGAGGTTTAATAAACTCACAGTTCTACATGGCTGGGGAGGTCCCACAATCATGGTGGAAGGCAAAGGAGAAGCAAAGACTCATCTTACATGGCGGAAGGCAAGAGAGCTTGCGCAGAGGAACTCCCATTTATAAAACCATCAGATCTCAAGAGACTTATTCACTACCAGGATAACAGTATGAGCCCTCACTAGACACCGAATCTGCTATCTCCTTGGTCTTGGACCTCCTGGACCCCAGAAATATGAGAAACAATTTTAAAAAAAATATAAACCACCCAGGCTATGGTATTCTGTTATAGAAGCCTAACAGGACAAAGACAGATGTATACTGGGGAATGGACTAGCCTCACCCACACTGATACCAGTAGAAAAGCATCTAAAGAAAAAACAAATATTTTGATATAAGATGATGTGAAGTGGATTTAAATAAGCAGATTTTATTATTTGATTTTAACATTATATTTCATCGGCATATATTTTGTTTTTCTTTTGGTTATGGTTTTACTGGTATGAAGAATGAGCTAACAGAATGTTTTTTCAACTTACATGATTCCAGGAAAAAGGTTATCCCCAACAGTAACACTCAATAATGATGTCTCTGTCTTTAGGGGAATTCTAGCATCAGAGTGATTTAGATTTGGTTAGCTTTGGGCATACAAACTGAGATCTCCTGCAAGAATCCCAATCAGAATAGAAATTGCATATATAAAACATATTAAAGATTTTAACATTCATATAGTTATATGTTTGTATTTCAAAGGGCAAAAGCAGTCAATTCAATTAAATACTTTGTATGACAGCAAAAGTAATATATTGTTATAAAACTATGGATACTACAGATAATCTTAAATAAGACAAAAATTCAATGATAACAAAACTCAGAGATAATCACTTTTAATATTATTACATGTATATAAAAGCATATTTTACATAAAATTATGTGCCTATTTATTTTTGATTAATATTGTCATAATATTTTTTCCTCTGTTACTCCTCGTGATCAACATTTGTGTCTGCCTTAAAATGATGCTGAGAAAGAATTCATTACAACTTGCTTAACAATTCCTACATTATAGGATATTTGAATAGTTTCTACTTTTTTATTACTGTAAATGTTATAAATACAGTTTTGTGGATAAATATTTTCCATAACTTCTTGATGATAGACTTCCCTAAATAAATAAAAAAATTAGTAGAAATATTCTGAGATCCCTTATTAAATATGAAAAAACATGTTTTAAAATTTACCTTGATTTTTATAATTTCTGGTGCTCTTTTTAAATATAGATTCAACTTTTCATCTGTTATCTAAAAAACTTACTTTAATATTTCTTATAGTACAGGTCTGTTACCAGTGAATTATCTCAGCTTTTATTGTCCAAAAAAGTTTTAATTTTAATTTTATGTCTTAAAAAAATTTTCATTGGTAATAGAGTTTTGAACTGATGATGTTTTTCATCTTTTAGTATTTTTAAGTCATCCCATTATCTTCTGCCTTTCGTAATTTTAGATGAATTATATTGTATAATCCTTTTTTTTTTTTTTTTTTTTTGAAACAGAATCTCGCTGTGTCACTCAGGCTGGAGTGCAGTGGCACAATCTCGGCTCACTGCAGGCTCCGCCTCCCGGGTTCACACCATTCTCCTGCCTCACCCTCCCGAGTAGCTGGGACTACAGGCACCTGCCACCACGCCTGGCTAATTTTTTGTATTTTTAGTAGAGACAGGGTTTCACCGTGTTAGCCAGGATGGTCTCAATCTCTTAACCTCGTAATCTACCTGCCTCGGCCTCCCAAAATGCTGGGATTACAGGTGTGAGCCACTGCACCCGGCTGTATAATCCTTCTGTTTGTTCATCTGTATATACTATATGTTTTTCCCTGGCTTCTTTCAAAATTTTATTTTGAGGGAAGGGGCCAAAATGGCTGAGTAGAAACAGCTCTGTTATGCAGCTCCTATTGAGATGAATGCAAAAGGCAAGTGATTTCTGCATTTCCAACTGAGGTACCCAGTTCATCTCACTGGGACTGACTAGGCGGTTCGTGTGACCCATAAATAGCAAGGAAAAGCAGGGTGGAATAACAGTTCACCTGGGAGTTTCATGGGGCAAAGGGACCTCCCTCCCCCAGCCAAGGGAGGTGGTGAGGGAATGTGCTACCCGTCTGGGGTATTCGGCTTTTCCTACGGATTTCTGCAATACACAGATCAGGAGATTCCCTTGTGAGCCTACACCACCAGTGCTTTGGGTCTCAAGCACAAAACTGGGCAGACCCATGGCAGCTGCTCCAGTCAGCAGCTGTTCAGGCAAGCGCTGAGCAGCAGGAGTTTTTACATACTTCGGTTGCTCTCGGAACTCTTGTGAGGCAGGAGAACCTTCCACTCTTTTTGAAAGGGGGCTGAAACCAGGGAGCCAAACAACCTTGCTCAGTGGGTCCCATTTTCATGGAACCCCGCAAGCTAAGACCCACTGGCTTGGAATCCCTGCTGGCCAGTCATAGCAGCCTGGAGTCTGCCTAAGATGATGGAGTTCTTTGGGGGAGGGGAGGGGCAACCACCATCACTGTGGCTCTAATCATCAGTTTTCCGCTGCCAGTGCTAGGAAGGCTGGGCACTTTGGACTGAGTGGTACTCCCCACAGTGCAGCACAGTGGCTGTGGCAGATCGTAGCCAGACTGATTCTTTAGGTGGGACTTGGATCCATTCTTTGTCACTGGGCAGGGCCTCCCTGCAGGAATTCCAGCACTCTAGTGAGGGGCTTATAGACAGAACTCTCATATCCCTAGGACAGCATCCCTGGGGGAGTGGTGCCTGCAGTCTCAGGTTCAGTGGACTTAATCTTTCCTGCCTGCTAGCTCTGAAGAATTCAGGTGATCTGGACAAGGGAAATTCACCTAGCACAGTGTACCAGCTATGCTAAGCGATAGCCAGTCTGCTTCCTTAAGCAGGTCCCTGATCTCAGGCCTGCTGACTGGGTGAGACCTCCCAACAGGGGTCACCAGGCACCTTATACAAGAGAGTTCTGGCTGGCATCAGGTTGGTGCCCCTCTATGACGAAGCTTCTGGAGGAAGGAGCAGGCAGCAGTCTTCACTGTTCTGCAGCCTTCACTGGTGATACCCAGGCAAACAGGGTTTGGAGTGGACCCCCAGCAAAGTGCAGTAGACCTGCAGAAGAGGGGCGTGACAGAAGAAAAGCAAACAGAAAGCAGCAACAGCAACATCAACAAAAAAGACTCCACAAAAACCCTATCCATAGGTCAACAACCTCAAAGATAAGAGGTAGATAAATCCACAAAGATGATGAAAAAACAATGCAAAAATGATGAAAATTCCAAAAGCCAAAATGCTGCTTCTCCTCCAAATGATCACGATACTTCTCCAGCAAGGGGACAGAACAGGGCTGAAGATGAGATGGATGAGCTGACAGAAGTAGGCTTCAGAAAGTGGGTAATAACAAACTTTACTGAGCTAAAGGATTATGTTCTAACCCAATGCAAAGTAGCTAAGAAACATGGTAAAGGATTACAGGAGCTATTAACTAAAATAACCAGTTTAGAGAGGAACATAAATGACCTGATGGAGTTGAAAAACACAGCACAAGAACTTCATGATACAAACACAAACTGAATTGACTGAGCGAAAGAGAAAATATCAGAGATTGAAGACTATCTTGCTGAAATAAGGCAGGCAGCAAGATTAGAGAAAAAACAGTGAAAAGGAATGAGCAAAACCTCCTAGAACTATGGGACTATGTAAAATGACCAAACCTACAACTGATTAGAGTACCTGAAAGAGACAGGGAGAATGGAATCAAGTTGGAAAACACACTTCAGGATATCATCCAGGAGAACTTCCCCAACCTAGCTAGACAGGCCAACATTGAAATTCAGGAAATCCAGAGAACTCTAATAAGGTACTCCACAAGAAAATCTACCCCAAGACACATAATCATCAGATTCACTATGGTCCAAATGACAGAAAAAAATGTTAAGGGCAGGCAGAGAGAAAGGCCAGATGACCTACAAAGGTAATCCCATCAGATTAAAAGCACACCCCTCAGTGGAAACCCCATAAGGCAGAAAAGATCGGGGGCCAATATTCAACATTCTTAAAGAAAAGAATTTCCAACCCAGAATTTCGTATCTGGCCAAACTAAGCTTCATAAGTGAAGGAGAAATAAAGTCCTTTGCACACAAGCAAATGCTGAGGGACTTCACCACCAGGTCTGCTTACAAGAGCTTCTGAAGTAAGCACTAAACATGGAAAGGAAGAACCATTACAAGTCACTAAAAACACACTGAAGTACACAGACCAACAACACTATGAAGCAACTACATTAACACGTTTGAAAAATTAACCAGCCAGCATCATGATGACAGGATCAAATTCACACATAACAATATTAATCTTAAATGTAAATGGGCTAAATGCCTCCAATTAAAAGACATAGAATGGCAAGCTGGATAAAAACACAAGATCCATCAGTATGCTGTATTCAAGAGACTCATCTCATGTGCAAAGATACACATAGGCTCAAAAGAAAGAGATGGGGGACAATTTACCAAGAAAATGGAAAGCTGAAAAATGCAGCAGCTGCAATCCTAGTTTGTGAAAAAACACACTTTAAAACAACAAAAGTCAAAAAAGACAAAGAAGGGCATTACATAACAGTAAAAGGTTCAACTCAACAAGAAAAGTTAACTATCCTAAATATATATGTACTCAATTCAGGAGCACCCAGATTCGTAAAACAAGTTCTTAAAGACCTGCAAAGAGACTTAGACCCCCACACAATAATAGTGGGAGACATTAATACCCCACTGCCAGTGTTAAACAGATCATCAAGACAGAAAATTAACAAAGATATTCAGGACTTGAAGTCAGCTCTGGACCAAATACACCTGATAGACATCTACAAATCTCTCCACCCCAAAACAACAGAATATACACTTTTCTCAGTGTCACATGGCACCTACTCTAAGATTAACCACATAATTGGACAAAAACACCCCTGAGCAAATGCAGAAGAAGTGAAATCATAACAAACCGTCTCTCAGACCACACTGCAATCAAGTTAGAACTCAAGATTAAGAAACCCACTCAAAGCCACATGACTACCTGCAAATTGAACAACCTGCTCCTGAATGACTTCTGGGTAAATAATGCAATGAAGGCAGAAATCAAGCTATTTGAAACCAATGAGAACAACAAGACAATGTACCAGAATCCCTAAGATGTAGCTAAAGCAGTGGTAAAAGGGAAATTTATATCACTAAATGCCCATATCAAAAAGCTAGAAAGATCACAACTGACACCCTAACATCACAACTAAAAGAACTAAATAACCAAGAACAAACAAATCCCAGAGCTAGCAGAAGACAAGAAATAACCAAGCTCAGAGTTGAACTGAAGGAGATAGAGACAAAAAACCCTTCAAAAAATCAATGAATACAGGAGTTGTTTTTTTTTTTTTTTTTGAAAAAAATTAACAAAATAGATCACTAGCTAGACTAAACAAGGAAGAGAAAAGATTGACAAAAACAAGAAATGGGGAAAGGATTCCCTGTTTAATAAATGGTGCTGGGAAAACCGGCTAGCCATAAGTAGAAAGCTGAAACTCGATCCCTTCCTTACTCCTTATACAAAAATTAATTCAACATGGATTAGAGACTTAAATGTTAGACCTAAAACCATAAAAACCCTAGAAGAAAACCTAGGCAATACCATTCCGGACATAGGCATGTGCAAGGACTTCATGTCTAAAACACCAAAAGCAATGGCAACAAAAGTCAAAATTGACAAATGGGATCTAATTAAACCAAAGAGCTTCTGCACAGCAAGAGAAACTACCATCAGAGAGAACAGGCAATCTACAGAATGGGAGAAAATTTTTGCAATCTACTCATCTGACAAAGGGCTAATATCCAGAACCTACAAAGAACTCAAACAAAGTTACAAGAAAAAAACAACTCCATCAAAAAGTGGTCAAAGGATATGAACAGACAGTTCTCAAAAGAAGACATTTATGCAGCCAACAGACACATGAAAAAATGCTCATCATCACTGGCCATCAGAGAAGTGCAAATCAAAACCACAATGAGATGCCATCTCACACCAGTTAGAATGGCAATCATTAAAAAAATCAGGAAACAACAGGTGCTGGAGAGGATGTGGAGAAATAGGAACACTTTTACACTGTTGGTGGGACTGTAAACTAGTTCAACCATTGTGGAAGACAGTGTGGCGATTCCTCAAGGATCTAGAACTAGAAATACCATTTGACCCAGCCATCCCATTACTGGGTATATACCCAAAGGATTGTAAATCATGCTGCTATAAAGACACATGCGCACGTATGTTCATTGCGGCACTATTCACAAAAGCAAAGATTTGGCACCAACACAAATGTCCATCAATGACAGACTGGATTAAGAAAATGTGGCACATATACTATGTGCCACATAGTATATGTGGAATACTATGCAGCCATTAAAAAGGATGAATTCGTGTCCTTTGTAGGGACATGGATGCAGCTGGAAACCATCATTCTCAGCAAATTATCACAAGAACAGAAAACCAAACACCGCATGTTCTCACTCATAGGTGGGACTTGAACAATGAGATCACTTGAACACAGGAAGGGGAACATTACACATCAGGGCCTGTTGTGGGGTGGGGGGATGGGGGAGGGATAGCATTAGGAGATATACCTAACGTAAATGACGAGTTAATGGGTGCAGCACACCAACATGGCACAAGTATACATATGTAACAGACCTGCACATTGTGCACACATACCCTAGAACATAAAGTATAATAAAAAAATAAAAAATAAAAAAAGAATAAAAAGAAAAGATTCAAATAAACACAATCAGAAATGATAAAGGGAATACCACCACTGACCCTACAGATATACAAACAACCATCAGAGAATACTATAAACAACTCTATGCAAATAAACTGGAAAATCTAGAAGAAATGAATAAATTCGTGAACACATACACCCTCCCAAGACTGAACCAGGAAGAAGCTGAATCCCTGAATAGACCAATAACTGAGGCAGTAATAAATAGCCTGCCAACCAACAACAACAACAACAAAAAAGCCCAGGTCCAGATGGATTTACAGGTGAATTCTACCAGAGGCACAAAGAGGAGCTGGTACCATTTCTTCTGAAACTATTCCAGGCAATTGTAAAGGAGGAAGTCCTCCCTAACTCATTTTATGAGGCCAGCATCAACCTGATACCAAAACCTTGCAGAGATACAACAAGAAAAGAAAACTTCAGGCCAATATTCCTGATGAAGATTGATGCAAAAATTCTCAATACAATACTGGCAAACTGAATTCAGCAGCACATCAAAAGCTTTTCCACCATGATCAGGTTGGCTTCATCCCTGGGATGCAAGGCTGGTTCAATATACACAAATCAGTAAAGGTAATTCATCATATAAACAGAACTAAAGACAAAAACCACATGATTATCTCAATAGATGCAGAAAAGGCCTCCAATAAAATTCAACATGCCTTCATGATAAAAACGTTCAATAAACTAGGTATTCATGGAACATATCTAAAATAATAAGAGCCATTTATGACAAGCCCACAGCAATATCACACTGAATGGGCAAAAGGTGGAAGCATTTCCCTTGAAAACCAGCACAAGACAAGGATGCCCTCTCTCACCACTCTTATTCAACATAGTATTGCAAGTTCTAGCCAAAGCAATCAGGCAAGGGAAAAAAAATAAATTGTATTCAAATAGGAAGAGAGGAAGTCAAATTGTCTTTGCAGATAACATGATTCTGTATCTGGAAAATGCCATGAACTCAGCCTCAAATCTTCTTAAGATGATAAGCAACTTCAGCTAAGTCTCAGGATACAAAACCAATGTGCAGAAATCACAGGCATTCCTATACACCAACAACAGACAGAGAGTCAAACCATGAATGAACTGTCATTCACAATGGCCACAAAGAGAATAAAATACCTAGGAATATAGCTAACAAGGGAAGTGAAGGACTTCTTCAAGGAGAACTACAAACCAGTGCTCAAGGAAATCAGAGAGGGCACAAGCAGATGGAAAAACATTCCATGCTCATGGATAGGAAGAATCAATAATGTGAAAATGGCCATACTTCCCAAAGCAATTTATAGATTCAATACTATTCATATTAACCTACCATTGACATTCTTCACAGAATTAGAAAAAAACTATTTTAAAATTCATATGAAACAAAAAAAGAACTTTATAGCTAGGACGATCCTAAGCAAAAAGAACAAAGCTGGAGTCATCACACTACCCAACTTCAAAATACACTACAAGGCTACAGTAACCAAAAAGGCATGGTACTGATACAAAAACAGGCTCATAGACCAACTGAACAAAATAGAGAAGTCAGAAATAAAACTGCACATCTACAACCTGACAAAAGCAAGCAATGGGGAAAGGATTCCCTATTTAACAAATGGTTCTGGGAGAACTGGGTAACCATATGCAGAAAAGTGAAACTGGACCCCTTGCTTACACCTTATACAAAAGTTAACGCAAGATAAATTAAAGACATAAAAGTGAAACCCCAAACTATGAACACCCTAGAAGAAAACCTTGGCAATACCATTCAAAACATAGGCATGGGCAAAGATTGTATGATGAAATCACCAAAAGCAATGGCAACAAAAGCAAAAATTGACAAATGGGATCTAATTAAACTGAAGAGCTGCTACACAGCAAAAGAAACTATCATTACAGCAGACAACCTACAGAATGGGAGAAAAATTTTGCAAAATATCCATCCAAGAAAGGTCTAATATTCAGAATCTACAAGGAACTTAAGCAATTTCCAAGAAAAGAGCAAACAAATCCATTAAAAAGTGGGCAAAAGACATGAACAGACACTTCTCGAAAAAAGACACATATGTGGCCAACAAACATGAAAAAAAGCTCAAAAAAGCTCAAACATAATCAAAACAGCGTGGCACTGGCATAAAAACAGGCACATAGACTGATGTGACAGGATAGAGAACCCAGAAAGAAATGTGTACATATACAGTGCACTCATTTTCAAAAAGGTGCCAAGAACATGTATTAGGAAATGGACAGTCTCCTCCATAAATGGTGCTGGATGTCCATATGCAGAAGAATAAAACTAGACCCAGGTGTCTTGTCATACACAAAAATCAAAACAAAATGGACTAAAGATTTAAATTTAAGGCTGCAAACTATGAAACTACTGAAGGAAAACATTGGGGAAACACTCCAGGATATTGGTCTGGGCAATAATTTCCTGAGTAATATCCCAAAAGAACAGGCAACCAAAGCCAAAATGGGCCAATCAGGTCACGTTAAGTTAAAATCTTCTTAATGATCAAGGAAACAATCAACGAAGTGATGAGTCAACCCACAGAATGGGGGAAAATATTTGCAAACTACCCATCTGCAAGGGATTAATAACCAGAATATATAAGGAGCTGAACAACTATAGGGAAAAAAAAATCTGATTTTAAAATGAGCAAAAACTCTGAATAGACATTTCACAAAAGAAGACATAAAATGACAAACAGGCATATGAAAAGGTGCTCAACATCATTGATCATCAAAGAAATGCAAATCAAAACTACAATGAGATGTCATCTCACCCCAGTTAGAATGGCTTTTATCCAAAAAAGAGGCAATAATGAATGCTGGTAAGTATGCAGACAAAAGAGAACCCTCATACACTGTTGGAGGGGATGTAAATTAATACAGCCACTATGGAGAAAAGTATAGAAGTTCCTCAGAATACTAAAAATAGAACTATCATATGATCCAGCACTCCCAATGCTAGGTGTATATCCATATGGAAGGAAATCAGTATGCAGAAGAGATAACTACACTCTCGTGTATATTGCAATACTATTCACAATAGCCAAGATTTGGAAACAATGTATGTGTCCATCAACAGATGAATAGATAAATAAAATGTGATACATATATACAACGGAGTACTATTTAGCCACAAAAACAATCAGATCCTGTCATTTGCAACAATATGGATGGAACTGGAGGATATTATGTTAAGTGGAATAAGACAGGCACAAAAAGAGAAACTTTGCATGTTCTCACTCATTTTGGGGAGTTAAAAATGACAACAACTGAACTCAGGGAGATATAGAGTAGAATGATGGCTACCAGAAAGTGGGAAGGGTATGAGGGGTGAGGTGGGGAGAAGTGGTGATTGTTAATGGTTACAAAATTATAGTTAGATAGTTAGAATGAGTAAGAGCTAGTATTTGATAACACAACAGACTGACTACAGTCAACAGTAATTTATTGCACATTTTAATATAACTAAAAAAGTATAATTGGATTGTTTGCAACACAAAGAAAGGATAAATATTTTAGATGATGATACCCCATTTATCCTGATGTGATTATTACACGATATGCCTGTATGAAAATATCTCATGTATGCCATATATATATACCTAATATGCACCCACAATATTTAAAAATAAAAAATACATCCTGAATTCCAAAAGATTACCAATGTCATGGAGCTTTCCTTCTATGTTTTCTTCTAGTAATTTTACAGTTTCAGGTTTTATGTTTCAGTTCTTAATCCATTTTGAGTTGAGTTTTGTATATGCTATGAATTGAGGATCTAATTCTATTCTTTTGCATGTAGATATTCAGCTTTCCCAGCACCATTTATTTTCCCATTGTGTTTTCTAGGCATCTTTGTTCAAAATCAATTGACCATAAATGTGTAGATTTATTTCAGGCTCTCTTTTCTGTTCCATTGGTCTATGTGTCTGTTTCTATGCCAGCGTCATACTGTTTCTATTATTATAGCTTTATAGTAGATTTCAGATCAAGTAGTGTGATGTCTCTGGGTTTGCTCATTTTGTTCAAGATGGCTTTCTTTATTTGAGGTCTTTTGTGGTTCTATGTAAATTTTAACATTGTTTTTCTATTTCTGTGAAAAATGTCATTGGAATTTTGACAGGGATGGTGTTGAATCTGTAGATCCCTTTGTGTAGCAGGGACATTTTGACAATATTAACCATATGGATTGCCCTGGAGCCTAGGTGCTTAAGGCCAGCCTAGAAGATGAGCATGCAAGTGGCGGCTTGGAGATTAGGTCCATGTGGGCTAGCCTGAGTCCTGGGGCTTTGGGGTCATCCTGGAACCTGGGTCCATAGTGATAGTCATGATGCCTGTCTCCGTGGGGGCTCACCCAGCACTGAGGTCTACTGGGACAGTACTGGGCGGATCTATACCCTTGGTCTGCTGGTCTGGTCTGGAGGGTGGGTTCACTGGGATTGACTTGGCACTGGGAAGGCCCTGAGACTGTGCCCATAGGGCCTGGCCTGGTGTTGGGTAAATTTGGAGCCTATATCCACAAAATACTGTCTGGAGACTGTCCACAGGTGCTGGCCTCATGACTTAGGCTGTGGAGATCAGCCTGGTGCTGAGGATGGCCTGAAACCTGGGGAAATGGGGGCCAACTTAATGCTGGGAGTGGTTTAGAACTCAGGGTTGCCATGGCAGGCTGGCCTGTGACAGGTCTGAAGCCTGAGTCCACTTGGCAGGCTTGGAGCCTGGGGCTGTTTGTTCCAACCTGGTACTGGGGCATGCCCAGAGGCTCAGTGGAGGAGCCTAGCGTCTGGGGCTATGGGGACCTCCTGGCATTGGGTTTTAGTGGGTCTGGTGTTAGGGTTTGTGACAAATTCCAGTGCTCATTTCCTTCTCCCAAACAAAGCTACCTCTTTCCATACTATGTTGACTGAGTTTTGGGGGAGAGGTGACATGGGTAGTGTAAAACTGTCCTTCCTATGCCCTTCAATGTGTCTTTTCTTATTTCTGTTTTGTACCTAGTGCTATGATCTCTCACCTGGTTTTCTCAGCTCTTGTGAAGACATTTTTGTGTGTGGGTAGTTGTTCAAATTGATGTTTCTGTGGTGGGCTGAGTGCCGGAAAGTCCTATTCTGCCATCTTGCTGACTTACGCCTCCCAGGAGTTTTAAAAATTTTTTTAAATTATAGTACATTTTTGAGTCAGAGTCTCTTAACCACAGTTTCATGCCCTCCACAGGTTTTTCAAGTGGCACAAATTAATTTTGCCAAAAGGAATATACATCTTCTCTTAAAGGAGCATATTTTAACCAAATTAATTCTATAAATAGCAGGTCAATTTTAAGGCTTCTTTATATAGACAACATTTTTTCCCCAAAACCACATAAAGAGTTTTGCATTTCCATTCTCCTCAGTTACCTATGACTATGTAACAAACTTCTTCATAACTTAGTGGTTTAGAATGACAACAATTCATTATGATGATTACAAGTATTGTTTGTGCAGTTCTTTTGCTCTTTGTAGTGTTAGCTGGGCTCAGTTATGTGACTGTGTTCAGGTAGTGCCTGGTCTAATATATAAGGTTCATGAGGGCTTCTTTCTCATCTCTGGGACTTGATGCTGCTTGTCACCTGGGGGGCATCAATTTTACTCCATGTGGGATCTCGCTCCACATGGCAGTTTGTTCTCTAGGGCCTTGCCACATGTCTCTTGTCTCCAGCATGACAGCTGAGAGTTTCTTACAGCATGGCAACTAGGTTCCAATGGAATAAAACAATGAACTACCACTGAAGTCCCAGGCCCAGAACTGGCACAATGGAACTTCTGCTATATTATATTGGTCAAAGAAAGTCAAAAACTCGCCTTGCTTCAAGAGAAGGGAAGCTAGTCTCTAACACTTTATGAGAGTAACAGTATGCAAGTACAGAGAAAGGAATAATTTTCATGAACATATTTGTAGACTCTCTAACACAATTCATCCACTAGCCACAACAACTCACATTCCTTCTATATGCAAAGTGCATTCAATGTCATTTTCAACAATATCATACCACTGTAGCATTAGCTCAAAGTCCAGGGACTCATCATCTAAAATTAGCTCAGATGAGGATGAGGATACTTAGGTGCAGTTTGTCAATTGCAGCTGCTCAGGTATAGTTTCTCTCACACAAGAAAACTGTAAATTAAAAATGCACATTATCTGTCCCCCAACATACAAAGGTGAGATAAGAACAGGAAAATTACAATAGACACATCCATCCAAAGGAGGGAATGGAAGGCACACAGTGGTCACTGGTCTATTGCAATTCTGAAATCCACCCAGCTACATTATGTCAGGACCCCATACTCTGGGGAACCTTATAGATTTTCTACTAATCAAATTATAATCTACTCCATTAAACAAAAGCTTCACCTACAATTCTTTTCTTAACAGGTTTTTTTCCAAACTGGGCCATGAGCCGAAGTGCTGTGGAACAATGGCCTTATGAATTTTTAAAGCCCCTTTGTCCAGCTGAAAGAGGATTTTTGAGGCACCGCACTAAATTATTCAGCCTCACTTTTGATTTGATCTGAATCCCGAGGCCACAGTTTACTGGTCGCATCCTGAATTTAATGTTGTCCCCATGTTTCCTTCAAACTAAAGTCTCTTAGCAATTGAAGAGACTGTCTTAAGCTCTATATTTTATCCTTATCAAAAACTTTAACAGTTTTTTCATTAGCCTATCTTTCTTTTGCAGTACATTATACAGGGCTAAGATAAGTCAATTGGCATCTTCAACATTCTTTCTGAAAATTTAGCCAAATACATAAGTTCATTGGATTCCTTGCTGCAGACAAGAGTATTGTCAAATACTCTAACAATGCATAACTGATTTCCCTTCGCCAGTCTCCAACAGCATTTTCCTTACTGCTCTTCCAACCTCTACCCTCTGCTCAGTCTCAAGGCTAATGTCACATGTCTAATTTTTTTTTTTGGCAAGACCCCAGACTAGATACAAATGTCTATCCCTGTTACTTATTGATAGGTAGCACACCACCCTTAAACTTAGTGTATGAAACAACAGCTATTTACTGCTTCTTATGATTCTGCAGGTTGGTTGGTGATACTTATGTTCCATTAATGTCAGCTGGAATCACTCATGTTGTTGCATGGGCTGGGCTGGAAGGTACAAGATAGCTACTCTTGCATTTCTGAGGACTCAGTATTGACTGTCATTGAGGATTCAATTCTACCCAATATGTCTTCTCTCTATGTGGCAGCTTATCCTCCTCATTCTCTAGGGCCTTTCCACATATCCTCTTTCTCCAGCAGGCTAGCCTAGACTTTCTTATAGCATAACATCCGGGTTTCAAGAGAACAAAGGTGAAATCTGTCCCTGAAGGTGGAGGCCTGGAACTGGGAAAGTCACTAGCTAGCCTACATTCAAGGGAGAGGGAAATAGACTACTTTTTAATGGGAGAAGTGGGACCAGCATGCATATGCTTATGAATATTGAGGGAAATTGATAATTGCTGGTAACCATATTTGGGGACTGTCTAGTACACATTCTTTAGCATGTAGCCAACGAAGAAGGATTTCGAATTTTCAAATTTCAAGTTCAACCTTTCAAAATATCTGAATGTATAATCTAACATTGTGCTTCCAGATAGAAAGGGATCCATTACATGCACATAAATGCCTTTAGGTAAAGCTTACAATATGCCTAAAATTATTCCTTGAGATTGAAGTTTTAAATACACAAAGCAAGGAGGTATGAAAGTTTGCATTTGACCTGGGAATTCAGTCAAAATCTGGTTTTCAACTTGGACTTTGGCTGCAGCCCTTGGAAGGCTAAACAGCCTCTTGCCTACTTTAACATCACATGAAAGATTGTGCAATTACTTAGGTTGCCATTATATATACTTAGTGTAATAACAATGGTAATACAAATAATAGTACAATAACAGTAAGATAGATTATTGGGATTTATAGCTAATTTCTTGATATTCACTTTCAAATATAGATAAGCATTTTGAGTGTAACATGAGGTTAAAATCTTGTTGTGTGCTTTATTTGTTGAAATTCTAACAGTCAATTGTACTATAATTGTGTATTTTTATTGCAGAAGTAAAATTCTATAATAATTAATGATGGCTGTAAAAGCCATTTCTATGTATAGAACAGTTATTAAGAATTTTCTGAGTTAAATGAATAAGGAAAAAGGTTGACAGTTATTATAAACACTATGAAAATGCATGAGGAAAATAACATTAGAAAGAATACATTTTCTTTTTTGTCTAATAATTACTTATACAATTTGAATAATAATAAAAGACTGAAAAAGAGATTAGATTACATATTAATTCAAATTTAGCATAAATGTTTGGTGTATGAACAATTATAACACCAAATAAAATAAACTTTTAAAAACTTAAAGTTTAAGAATTTAAAATATGGCTATTTACCTCCATTTAGGCAAAACATTTAAAGAAAGCCTTATTGATAATTCATTACATCTTGGGAGTATGATTTAAAAGGTGAATGTCAATTTTGCCACCTCAAACTATCATAAGCAGAAAAAAAACTAAATGATAAACTATAAATTAATTTAACAAATAACTTTTGATCCTGATATAATAAAGGATGTAAAGAATACAAAGAATAAATGTTACAGAAAAATGAGATATCTTTATCTCATTTTTTTCCTACCATCAAACTTCAAAATAAGAGACTTTAAAATCATACATTTGGGAAGACAATTCCTTATAGATTTAAGTTTTCAGAGCCTAAAACTTTAAAAGAAAAATCCTATTTAAATTATCTCTACAGAGTCAATCTTTTTAGGGATTTAAGAGAAAGGATTCTTGAGTTCCCTCAATTTTAACATTTTTAAAATCCTAGGTACAAAGTTTCATCTAGAAATATGTTACTGAAAAAAATACTGAATCATATTCTGCTATCCACAAGAAGTCTAGATATATTACTGAATATATGACCTCTGCATCTTGTAAATTTGGCAATTGATAATTCAGAAATTAGCAGAAGTTTCTTTAAAGTTTAACTATTTGGTGGATCAATATGAATTTAATTGTTTTTCTGCTTTACTTGCTTACCAAGGGATTTCTAGGTTTTACATAACCATTAACATACCGCAGCTGGTTGATAAAATATGAAATGGAAAATTATTGAGTAAAATTATAATTGTTCTTAAGAATCTAACAAACATATTGAAAGTTATACTGAGATCCACAGTCATACAATGTCTTGTCCACTCTTTTTGGTTGTGCATTCAGAAAATAATTATAGTACAGCAGAAAGGTAGTGAGACACTTTCATCATTCTTCAGCAAGAAACAGACTTCATGTCATACAAGAGATTTCGGAATGCTATTTTATATAGAGATGCAAGCTATTTTAGAACTGCCTTACCATGTGTTTTACAAGATGTCCAAGCATGATGGAGGAAGCACTGCTACATACTTAAAAAGGCAGCTTAAATACAAGAAAGCTTTTATACCATATTTTGTAGATAATAATAGCATTGTAGAACTTAATAACAACTGATGATTGCATGTAGAGAAAGTCATAAAGTTGCTTGAACTTGTTGAAAAAATAACATTGTGCCTGGAGAATGAAAGTGTTTCTTACATGATAGCTGATGGAAATACACTTCTATCATTTCTTTCCAGTCAAAATGCTAAGAGTGTTATCCAGGCGATGAAAGCTAAAATACAGATGGAAATTCAGGGAAGATTTTATCTTGAAAGCCAATAACTTAGTTCCAAAGCTAATTATTTTTCCCTATTCCAGACTCAAGATTTAGAAATAACATTTTTTCAAGTTCTTGTTTTAAGTAGCAAATGCATGAAAAGTATTAGAAATAAACAATATAATGGGAAATAAATTGTATTTTTGCTTCTGAAAATGTTCAGAAAGCTTCTTCTTTGAGCAGTGTATAACATTTCCATTTGTGGAATTGCTATAATGCATTTGCATTATCACCATCAGCCAACCATCAAGACTAGGAGTTAAAAAGGAGGTAAGTCTTTACCTTAGCAATTCACTATTAGAGAGGAAGGAAAGCATAATAATTTGGTGACAACATTACCATCAGTATCTTACATTGACAAAGCTATCCAAAAATTTTTCTGTTTCTCTACCAACTTCAGTAAAAAGCAGGAGACTATTTAGTATAATGGGAACAAACCAGTGTTAAGCAAATTATTGTTCTTGCACTATATTAGCATATAAATATTGATATCATTATTATTGATTAATAATTATATTGTTAATTAGTATATTATCATTATCATTGCACTATATTGAACATTTAAAATCTAATCACTCAATTTTTAATGATAAAATTATAAATTTCCCCAAAAGGTAATATGATGATACTGAGATATTCAGCTTTAGATAAATGTTGATTTTTAAAAGTTGACCATTTGATATTTTGCAAGATGTGTATTTGGGACATCTCTAGCAAAAAGCTAATCATGAAGATATCATGGGGCATGGAGCAGAGAACTTAGTTACTCAGGCAGAGAATCATAAGTCAGGAATCCAAAAAACACTGAATATAAGGGTGCAAACCAGAGTAAGATAGCAGCAAGGTCACTATATATATGTACTACATGATGTCGAGTACCTGAACCATACCAATAATTTTTCTAATCAACAGTCCTGTGGGCCTGAGTGGTTTCAGAGCCTGAATAGAATCCAAAAAGTATTTCGGAGACAGTATCAGTTATCTATCGTTGCACAATAAACCATCCCAAAACGTAGTGACTTAAAGCAACAATTACTTAATAGGTGAAACTCAAGATTCTGTGGGCCAGCAATTTAGCCTAGGTCAGCTGGGCATCTCTGCTTTTGAAGGTCAGTTGGCTGGCTATTGGTTCGGGCATGTCAGCTCTCCCCTCTGTGTGGTCTCTCATCCTCCAGTAGTCTAGCTTGTGCTTGTTCACATATTAGCTAATAGAAGTCCAAGAAAGAGTGGAAATATACAAAAATCTCAAAACTGACTCACTCTCATTTTCACCAAGTTCTACCAGCCCAAGAAAGTTCCAAAGCCAGTCCAGAGCAAAGGGTAGAGAAATAGATTTCTCCACTCAATGATAGGAGCTACGAAGTCACATTAAAAAGGACCTAGACACAGGGAGGGGTAAAGCATTGTAGTCATTTTTTTGTATTTAATCTACCACAAATTCATTGGCTCCAAATGTGGGGACTAGAGGGATTTGTGATCACAGATGGCCAGGTAGTTCTGTGTAAGATAGCAATATTTAAATAGATTTCTTCACAGGGTAGTTGGAATTCATTTTGGGCCAAAAAATACTTTCAAATCGTTATTTAGTTGATCCCTTCAATTATGAAATCATCTTACTCATGCTTTTGAAACTCTTCTCTGGTAATTAGTTTATTTCAACATCAAAAGTGCTATACTGAGCATGTGTTGTTATACTTATTTTCCCTTTGAGGAAACAGAAACCAGAGCAGTGGTCCTTAAAGTTTGCATTAGAATCACTTTGAGGTCTGATATTACAGGTGGCTTGTGCCTAGCTCTTTGGGAGGCCAAGGCAGGCGGATCACCTGAAGTCAGGAGTTTGAGACCAGCCTGGCCAACATGGGAAACCTCATCTCTACTAAAAATACAAAAATTAACCGGGCGTGGTGGTGGGCACCTGTAATCCCAGCTACTCCAGAGGCTGAGACAGAATTGCTTGAACCCGGGAAGCGAAGGTTGAAGTGAGCAAAGATTGTGCCACTGCACTTCAGCCTGGGTGACAGAGCTAGACTCTGTCTCAAAAACAAGCAAAAAAATCACTTTGAGAGGCTGTTAAAAATAGCAGTAACTGGGTTATACCCCAGAACAGTTGTATTAACATTTTGAATTGCGAGCAATAGAAATTGACTTTTGATAATTTAAGCAAATAGCAAGAGTATTGTCAAGTCAATAGTCGTTAACAGAATCACCAGGAAGACAAGAATGGGGCACAGAAAATGAGCATTGGTGAGGGAGGGTAAGGAAGTTTCTGGTGAGGACATTACTATGGCCACCGCCAAAAGCTGTACTCAGTAGCCAGCACCACTGGTGCTAGAAATTTCAAACCCTGGGCAGTACCACTGACCCTTCCCTATTGCCACAGCTGTTCTGGAGACTGACTGCTATTGCCATTGCCAGACAATGCCAAAAAGTTTAGTTTTCCATTACATTGACTTCTTTGTGTCACTTGCTCCAGATTCAACCTCTCGAGCAGGAGCATCTGATTGGTAGAGCCCTAACTGCAAAGGAAACTTGGATGAGCATATTCCCTTTTCAGCTTACATGCTAGAAGTAAGCTCTTCTAGCATTTAAGAGGGTCTGCTCTGCTCTTTTCTAAAACTTGTGCGCTAGGGAATTGCTCAAACATAGGAGGATGGTTCAGATCCTGGACAGTAAAAAAATCATAAGTGACTAGTGTCCACTCTACTCTTAGTAAAAATCTTGGTTGGAAAATGTAGCACACCTTATGTGTGCTTGCTCTTATTACCTCAGCTCTCACCTTCACACATCATCAAAGGCTATTTTACTGCAAAAACCATGGTTCTACCTAAAACTTTGTTCTGACAAAACTGTTTGTTTGGTCATGGAAGTGCTTGGCCTGCCCAACAGCAAGCCAGAAATGCTATAGAGTTTATGGGCTCGTAAGCAGCCCTTCACCCGAGAATGGATGAGTTGGTAGTTCAATACTGCAACTTCCTCGCACCTCAGCTGTGATTATTCTGAGACATGTTCTTATACTAGCCACTGGAGTCCCCGAGGGAGATTGAGATCCAGTTTCTCACAGTGGTAACTGCCCTGAATAAACTCCATAATGGCTTTCTTCCCTTCTCTGTCTCACTTGCACACTCCTCTACCAATGTTTCCTGACATCCCAAGTATAACACTGGCACTTGAAATTTTGTCTTCGGTTCAGTTTCTGGGGAAATCCAATTTAAATGGTGGATACTTTGGTATTCAAATTATTTAAAAATGATTTATGTGATCCCAAATGTGTTTACTACCAAAAGTTTGAGGATCAGTTGCAGTGACAAATGGAAAAGATTGCCCAAGATCTCATTAATAGTGTGGGTTCTACACACAACCTTAAATCCATGTCTTTCCTTCTGGTTCTTGGGTCAGTTCTCTCCCCATTAAATTGCACTAATGGCAATAAAGGAAAGACTTCTACTTCCAGATGACTTTATGTGAGGGGAGATTTGTGAAACAGCCAATATAATCATGCCCAGATTTCAAGGAATAGAAAATGTCACTAGTGACTTATTCTTTTTAAAAATATAACAGTAGTCTTTCTTTTGTCTCTTTCTGTTAATGTTTCTGCCTTTGCAAATTCTTTGCCCATAATTCACTTCCAATATTGTTGTTTTGATTGACAACTTTATTTCCAGTTTTGAAAAGTTAAAAGAGACAAATGCAAAATGGAATACCCATCAAAGCATGAGCATTTATTTTAAAAAACAGAACATTTGCATGATAATGTTCAAAAAAAGAATTGCACTTGTTATTGTTGTAACCTACTGCTAACAACTTGTCTTTGTAAATGGTATTATGCACCAATATTTTTGAGGGGGGAAACAAAGCCAAAATGAAATACATACTGATGGCCTACAATGATTTACAGTGTACTATAATAATAATAAACCTTTAATAAATAAAACTGAAATGAAGTAGAGGTAAATAATTAGAAATCAAATATGATTAAAAAAATAACTAACTTAGGATGTATTCTGAAAGTATCAAGAGAATATGTTTAGGGTTGTTCTTCTTGCACATCAGCTGAATAGGGAAAGTGAACTAAAATCTTCAACAGGAATGGATACTCAATCATTTGGCTTAGTTATTTCTATTAGACTATTTTTTTTCTTCAGATATTTTAACCAACTTCCCAGGAATTTTCACTTATTTAAACCATGTCCTCAATTGTTTGTCTAAGGGTTTTTTGTGGGTTTTTTTTGCAAATGTTTTATGGCACTAGGATATACATTTCCCATGTTTTGTGGGTTTGTAACCAGTGCCAGGACTTACCAATAATTTGATCTTTGGCCATAATCATATAATTTCTCAGACCTTTGGGTTTTGTCTTTAAAATGACCACATACGTGATAGTTTTCATTTCACAATGAAAATGTGCAAACCAATGAGATAATATCTGTGCAAACCCTTCATAATGTACCTATACATATAAGCATTATTGTTTGATTATGGATTAGCATTTTTCCCTGGCTGAAGTATCAAATGCATAGTTAGATTTTAGACTACGGGGTTTGATAGTCCTGGGGAAAATATTGATTCTTCTAACCAATAGCTGTGTGATCTTAGGGAAATTCTTTAACATCCCTTAGCCTCACTGTCCTCATCTGGAAAGTGGAGGTGATAATGCTATTCTGAGAACACAGTAAGTGTTCAAACAGCAGAGGATATTAGTGATGATTATGATGATGCTGATCTGCCACAATTGGGACATATTCTGCCTTTAATTTGGGACTTTTTTCTCCATAAGGGACTTTTTCTACCTTTTTCTACCTTCAGTCTTTACTATTTCTCAGATCATTTTTCTTAGATAATTCTATTCAAAATCCTATAACAACATTCAGGGACAAGAGTATCCACCTAAAGACCTTCTATAGACCATTAGCTTAATATATTAGCACTGGCCATCACTTTGTACTTCTACAAGGGTATAAAAAATAGTGATGCCCCCTATTCTCAAAGTTCTCTGTTAGTTCATTATTATCAGATGCATCAGTCAGATTGGCTACAACACTTCTGAGTTTTCAGGTGATTATAAAAAACTACCCTAAAACTTAGAAATCTACATTTCACTGATGTGGCTCTGCTCCAATTGTCTTTTATCCTCTCTGTACCAGTGGGTTAATTTGGGGCACATAATTCTTACAGCAATGATAAAGTGCAGGAAATCAAGTGGAAATATGTATGATATCTTAAGGTCTAAGCTCAGATCCATCATGGCTGCCCCCATTACATTGGCCAAAGCAAGTCACATAGTTAAGACCAAAGTTAAGTGGGAAAAGGAAGCATAGTCTATTCCTTTAGTAGGAGTTATATTAAAATCACGTGGAAAAGAAATTGGATACAGTGAAGGGTGAAGAATCAGGGTCAGTAACGGAAATCAACCATAGTAATAAAAGACTAAACTAAAATCCTTGAGAAAAGAGTTCAAGCCTTGCACACCAAGGAATCAGTGTCCCTAAACAAAAGCCTCGTGCAATGATTCGTTGGTCCATTCAAAAACATTGCAATAGAGCTAAGAATATGAAGCCTTGATGAAAGACACCTCCCTCCATATAAACAAAATCAGTGAAGAGTTATAGGGATTATAATCATAGCCTATATAGGTTATAGTAGGGCTAAAAAAGAGGAAGTGGTAGGCACATGTAATACATACCAAATAAGTATTGAATGAATGAATGAAGGAAGAAATGCCTATTCATGCTGCTAAGTTTTAAGAAAACAGTTGTGAAGATATTAGGCGAGCAGGAATACCCAGGCAATGGAGGAAAGGGTAGTAATAACTATTCATCATCTTTTTACCATTTCATAAGGGACCTGAAATTCCTTTTCATATATGGAAAATCCCTACACATGAAGCCTACCACTGAGTTTTCCTAACACTATAGGAGCAAATACCAGGTATTCCCTTTCCCAGTCTCTTTTGCTGCTGGAGTGTGGTCACATCCTTTCCAATCAGTTGCACCCTCTCTGGACTCTGCAATTAATAAACAAAGAAGCAAGGCCTATAGGAAATTTATCCATGTGCAGAGAATACTACTCTATTTTCCAGGAGTAGCAATGGCCACAACTTCAAGCTATAATATAGTGGCCAGCATTGGTGGTGGTGGCTGTGCAATTCATTGTGTCTGTGTGTAGTGACAGCAATAACTATGTCTTCAAGAGGGCAGTTATGAAATGTTATTTTGGGCATTAATCATTACTTCAAACTTGGTTCTCTGGCTCTCCTGGAAAATTCTAGTATTGTTTAAATAAGTTCTTTTTCTGCCTCAATTAGTCAGAATTTGTTCTTATTCTTGCAGCTAAAACTGACTTATCAGAGGGCTTGACCAGAAATTGAGGGAAAAGTCAAAGCTGGTAATCAGGCAAAGTAAGATAATAAATGAAATTAAGCTGAGCTATTAAAATCTCTGGCAAGTGATGAGTGAGCTGGAAGAATCCTAACAACCAATGGCAGAAGTACTTGTCAATCCTCACCTTCTATCACAACCAATAACTTATATCAATGTTTGGCAGCTTTGCCTGCACTTTGAATTGCCTGAGGACTATTTAAAAATCCCAAAGTCCAGGTCACACCCCATAACACTTATATTAGACTCTTAGATAAAAGTATTTTTAAAAGCTCTCCAGGTGGTTAAATATTCAGCCAAAATGTAGCCAAGGCTGAAATAGGATTTGAGGAAGCTAAAACCTTAGATAGAAAATGAAACAGGTACACCTGACTGGAATAAGGAATTAAAAAGACAAATCAGGAGAGGGGTGCACCCAAGATGGCCAAATAGGAACAGCTCCAGCCTCCAGCTCCCAGCATGAGCAACACAGAAGACAGGTGATTTCTGCATTTTCAACTGAGGTACCAGGTTCATCTCACTGGGGCATGTCGGACAGTTGACACTGGTCCATGGGTGCAGCCTGACCAGCGAGAGCTGAAGCAGGGCTAGGCATCACCTCACCTGGGAAGCACAAGGGGGAAGGGAATTCCTTTTCCTAGCCAAAGGAAATTGAGACACACAGCACCTGGAAAATCGGGTAACTCCCACCCTAATACTGCGCTTTACCGAGGGTCTTAGCAAACGGCACACCAGGAGATTATATCCCACACCTGGCCCTGGAGGGTCCCACGCCCACGGAGCCTCCCTCATTGCTAGCACAGCAGTCTCAGATCTAACTGCAAGGTGGCAGCGAGGCTGGGGGAGGGGCGCCCGCCATTGCTGAGGCTTAAGTAGGTAAACAAAGCTGCCTGGAAGCTCGAAGTGGGTGGAGTCCACCACAGCTCAAGGAGGCTGGTCTGCCTCTGTAGACTCCACCTCTGGGGACAGGGCATAGCTAAACAAAAAGCAGCAGAAACCTCGGTAGAGGTAAATGTCCCTGTCTGACAGCTTTGAAGAGTGCAGTGGATCTCCCAGCACGGAGGTTGAGATCTGAGAACGGACAGAATGCCTGCTCAAGTGGGTCCCTGACTCCTGAGTAGCTTAACTGGGAGACATCCCCCACTAGGTGCAGACCAACACCTCACACCTCACATGGCTGGGTACACCCCTAAGACGAAGGTTCCAGAGCAAGAACCAGATGGCAACTCTCGCTGTTCAGCAATATTCTACCTTCTGCAGCCTCCACTGCTGATACCCAGGCAAACAGGGTCTGGAGTAGACCTCAAGTAAACCCCAACAAACCTGCAGCTCCGGGTCCTGACTGTTAGAAGGAAAACTAACAAACAGAAAGGACACCCACACCAAAACCCTATCAGTACATCACCATCATCAAAGACCAAAGGCAGATAAAACCACAAAGATGGGGAAAAAGCAGGGCAGAAAAACTGGAAATTCAAAAAAATCAGAGTGCATCTCTCCCTCCAAAGGAACGCAGCTCATCGCCAGCAATGGAACAAAGCTGGATGGAGAATGACTTTGATGAGTTGAGAGAAGAAGGCTTCAGTCCATCAAACTTCTCAGAGCTAAAGGAAGAATTATGTACCCAGTGCAAAGAAACTAAAAATCTTGAAAAAAGAATGGAAGAATGGATAACAAGAATAATCAATGCAGAGAAGGCCATAAACGAACTGACAGAGATAAAAACCATGACACAAGAAATACGTGACAAATGCACAAGTTTTAGTAACCGACTCGATCAACTGGAAGAAAGAGTATCAGCAATTGAGGATCAAATGAATGAAAGGAAGCGAGAAGAGAAGTCTAAAGAAAAAAGAGGAAAAAGAAATGAACAAAGCCTTGAAGAAGTATGGGATTATGTGAAAAGACCAAATCTACATCTGATTGCGGTGCCTGAAAGTGAGGGAGAAAATGGAACCAAGTTGGAAAACACTCTTCAGGATATCATCCAGGAGAACTTCCCCAACCTAGTAAGGCAGGCCAACATTCAAATTCAGGAAATACAGAGAACGCCACAAAGATACTCCTCGAGAAGAGCAACTCCAAGGCACATAATTGTCAGATTCACCAAAGTTGAAATGAAGGAAAAACTGTTAAGGGCAGCCAGAGAGATAGGTTGGGTTACCCACAAAGGGAAGCCAATCAGACTAATAGCAGATCTCTCAGCAGAAACTCTATGAGCCAGAAGAGAGTGGGGGCTGATATTCAATATTCTTCAAGAAAAGAATTTTCAATCCAGAATTTCATACCCAGCCAAACTAAGTTTCATAAGTGAAGGAGAAATAAAATCCTTTACAGACAAGCAAATACTTAGAGATTTTGTCACCACCAGACCTGCCCTACAAGAGATCCTGAAGGAAGCACTAAACATGGAAAGGAACAACAGGTACCAGCCATTGCAAAAACATGCCAAAATGTAAAGTCCATCGATGCTAGGAAGAAACTGCATCAACTAACGACCAAAATAACCTGCTAACATCATAATGACAGGATCAAGTTCACACATAACAATATTAACCTTAAATGTAAATGGACTAAATGGTCCAATTAAAAGACACAGACTGGCAAATTGGATAAAGAGTCAAGACCCATCAGTTTGCTGTATTCAGGAGACCCATCTCACATGCAGAGATACACACAGGCTCAAAATAAAGGGATGGAGGAATATTTACCAAGCAAATGGAAAACAAAAAAAAAAAGCAGGGCTTGCAATCCTAGTCTCTAATAAAACAGACTTTAAACCATCAAAGATCAGAAGAGACGAAGAAGACCATTACATAATGGTAAAGGGATCAATTCATCAGGAAGAGCTAACTATCATAAATATATATGCACCCAATACAGGAGCACCCAGATTCATAAAGCAAGTCCTTAGAGACTTACAAAGAGACTTAGACTCCCATACAATAATAATAGGAGACTTTAACACTCCACTGTCAACATTAGACAGATCAACAAGACAGAAAGTTAACAAGGATATCCAGGAATTGAACTCAACTCTGCACCAAGCAGACCTAATAGACATCTACAGAACTCTCCACCACAAATCAAGAGAATATACATTCTTCTCAGCACCACATTGCACTTATTCCAAAATTGACCACATAGTTGGAAGTAAAGCACTCCTCAGCAAATGTACAAGAACAGCAATTATAACAAACTGTCTCTCAGACCACAGTGCAATCAAACTAGAACTCAGGATTAAGACACTGACTCAAAACCGCTCAACTACATGGAAACTGAACAACCTGCTCCTGAATGACTACTGGGTACATAACGAAATGAAGGCAGAAATAAAGATGTTCTTTGAAACCAGTGAGAAAAAAGACACAACATACCAGAATCTCTGGGACGAATTTAAAGCAGTGTGTAGAAGGAAATTTATAGCACTAAATGTCCACAAGAGAAAGCAGGAAAGATCTAAAATTGACACCCTAACATCACAATTAAAAGAACTAGAGAAGCAAGAGCAAACACATTCAAAAGCTAGCAGAAGGCAAGAAATAACTAAGATCAGAGCAGAACTGAAGGAGATAGGGACACAAAAAACCCTCCAAAAAATCAATGAATCCAGGAGCTGGTTTTTGAAAAGATCAACAAAATTGATAGACCGCTAGCAAGAAAAATAAAGAATGAAAGAGAGAAGAATCAAATAGATGCAATAAAAAATGATAACGGGGATATTACCACCAACCCCACAGAAATACAAACTACCATCAGAGAATACTATAAACACCTCTACGCAAATAAACTAGAAAACCTAGAAGAAATGGATAATTTCCTGGACACCAACACTCTCCCAAGACTAAACCAGTAAGAAGTTGAATCCCTGAATAGACCAATAGCAGGCTCTGAAATTGAGACAATAATTAATAGCCTACGAATCAAAAAAAGTCCAGGACCAGATGGATTCACAGCCGAATTCTACCAGAGATACAAGGAGGAGTTGGTACCATTCCTTCTGAAACTATTCCAATCAATAGAAAAAGAGGGAATCCTCCCTAACTCATTTTATGAGGCCAACATCATCCTGATACCAAAGCCTGACATAGATACAACAAACAAAGAGAATTTTAGACCAATATCCTTGATGAACATCGATGCAAAAATCCTCAATAAAATACTGGCAAACTGAATCCAGCAGCACATCAAAAAGCTTATCCACCATGATCAAGTGGGCTTCATCCCTGGGATGCAAGGCTTGTTCAACATATGCAGATCAATAAACGTAATCCAGCATATAAACAGAACCAAAGACAAAAACCACATGGTTTTTTAAAAAGATCAACAAAATTGATAGACTGCTAGCAAGACTAATAAAGAAGAGAGAAGAATCAAATAGACGCAATAAAAAATGATAAAGGGGATATCACCACCGACCCCACAGAAATACAAACTACCATCAGAGAATACTATAAACACCTCTATGCAAATAAACTAGAAAATCTAGAAGAAATGGATAATTTCCTGGACACTTACACTCTCCCAAGACTAAACCGGGAAGAAGTTGAATCCCTGAATAGACCAATAGCAGGCTCTGAAATTGAGGCAATAATTAATAGCCTACGAATCAAAAAAAGTCCAGGACCAGATGGATTCACAGCTGAATTCTACCAGAGGTAAAAGGAGGAGCTGGTACCATTCCTTCTCAAATTATTCCAATCAATAGAAAAAGAGGGAATCCTCCCTAACTCATTTTATGAGGCCAACATCATCCTGATACCAAAGCCTGGCAGAGACACAACAAAAAAAGAGAATTTTAGACCAATATCCTTGATGAACATCGATGCAAAAATCCTCAATAAAATACTGGCAACCCGGATCCAGCAGCACATCAAAAAGCTTATCCACCATGATTAAGTGGTCTTCATCCCTGGGATGCAAGGCTGGTTCAACATATGCAAATCAATAAATGTAATCCAGCATATAAACAGAACCAAAGGCAAAAACCACATGATTATCTCAATAGATGCAGAAAAGGCTTTTGACAAAATTCAACAGCCCTTCATGCTAAAAACTCTCAATAAATTCGGTATTGATGGAACGTGTCTCAAAATAATAAGAGCTATTTATGACAAACCCACAGCCAATATCATACTGAATGGGCAAAAACTGGAAAAATTCCCTTTGAAAATTGGCACAAGACAGGGATGCCCTCTCTCACCACTCCTATTCAACATAGTGTTGGAAGTTCTGGCTAGGGCAATCAGGCAAGAGAAAGAAATAAAGGGTATTCAGTTAGGAAAAGAAAAAGTCAAATTGTCCCTCTTTGCAGATGACATGATTGTATATTTAGAAAACCCCATTGTCTCAGCCCAAAATCTCCTTAAGCTGATAAGCAACTTTGGCAAAGTCTCAGGATAAAATATCAATGTGCAGAAGATGGCCGAATAGGAACAGCTCCAGTCTCCAACTCCCAGCGCGAGCGACACAGAAGACCGGTGATTTCTGCATTTTCAACTGAGGTACTGGGTTCATCTCACTGGGGAGTGCCGGACGATCGGTGCTGGTCAGCTGCTGCAGCCCGACCAGCGAGAGCTGAAGCAGGGTGAGGCATCGCCTCACCTGGGAAGCGCAAGGGGGAAGGGAATCCCTTTTCCTAGCCAGGGGAACTGAGACACACAACACCTGGAAAATCGGGTAACTCCCACCCCAATATTGCGCTTTAAGCAAACAGGCACACCAGGAGATCATATCCCACACCTGGCCGGGAGGGTCCCACGCCCACGGAGCCTCCCTCATTGCTAGCACAGCAGTCTGTGATCTACCGGCAAGGCAGCAGCGAGGCTGGGGGAGGGGCGCCCGCCATTGCTGAGGCTTAAGTAGGTAAACAAAGCTGCTGGGAAGCTCCAACTGGGTGGAGCTCACAGCAGCTCAAGGAAACCTGCCTGTCTCTGTAGACTCCACCTCTGGGGACAGGGCACAGCTACACAACAACAACAACAACAACAAAAAAGCAGCAGAAAGCTCTGCAGACGCAAACGACTCTGTCTGACAGCTTTGAAGAGAGCAGTGGATCTCCCAACACGGAGGTTGAGATCTGAGAAGGGACAGACTGCCTGCTCAAGTGGGTCCCTGACCCCTGAGTAGCCTAACTGGGAGACATCCCCCACTAGGGGCAGTCTGACACCCCACACCTCACAGGGTGGAGTACACCCCTGAGAGGAAGCTTCCAAAGCAAGAATCAGACAGGTATACTCGCTGTTCAGAAATATTCTATCTTCTGCAGCCTCTGCTGCTGATACCCAGGCAAACAGGGTCTGGAGTGGACCTCAAGCAATCTCCAACAGACCTACAGCTGAGGGTCCTGACTGTTAGAAGGAAAACAATCAAACAGGAAGGACACCTACACCAAAACCCCATCAGTACATCACCATCATCAAAGACCAGAGGCAGATAAAACCACAAAGATGGGGAAAAAGCAGGGCAGAAAAGCTGGAAATTCAAAAAATAAGAGCGCATCTCCCCCGGCAAAGGAGCGCAGCTCATCGCCAGCAACGGATCAAAGCTGGACGGAGAATGACTTTGACGAGATGAGAGAAGAAGGCTTCAGTCCATCAAATTTCTCAGAGCTAAAGGAGGAATTACATACCCAGCGCAAAGAAACTAAAAATCTTGAAAAAAAAGTGGAAGAATTGATGGCTAGAGTAATTAATGCAGAGAAGGTCATAAACGAAATGAAAGAGATGAAAACCATGACACGAGAAATACGTGACAAATGCACAAGCTTCAGTAACCGACTCGATCAACTGGAAGAAAGAGTATCAGCGATTGAGGATCAAATGAATGAAATGAAGCGAGAAGAGAAACCAAAAGAAAAAAGAAGAAAAAGAAATGAACAAAGCCTGCAAGAAGTATGGGATTATGTAAAAAGACCAAATCTCCGTCTGATTGGGGTGCCTGAAAGTGAGGGGGAAAATGGAACCAAGTTGGAAAACACTCTTCAGGATATCATCCAGGAGAACTTCCCCAACCTAGTAGGGCAGGCCAACATTCAAATCCAGGAAATACAGAGAACGCCACAAAGATACTCCTCGAGAAGAGCAACTCCAAGACACATAATTGCCAGATTCACCAAAGTTGAAATGAAGGAAAAAATCTTAAGGGCAGCTAGAGAGAAAGGTCGGGTTACCCACAAAGGGAAGCCCATCAGACTCACAGCAGATCTCTCGGCAGAAACTCTCCAAGCCAGAAGAGAGTGGGGGCCAATATTCAACATTCTTAAAGAAAAGAATTTTAAACCCAGAATTTCATATCCAGCCAAACTAAGTTTCATAAGTGAAGGAGAAATAAAATCCTTTACAGATAAGCAAATGCTTAGAGATTTTGTCACCACTAGGCCTGCCTTACAAGAGACCCTGAAGGAAGCACTCAACATGGAAAGGAACAACCGGTACCAGCCATTGCAAAAACATGCCAAAATGTAAAGACCATCGAGGCTAGGAAGAAACTGCATCAACTAACGAGCAAAATAACCAGTTAATATCATAATGGCAGGATCAAGTTCACACATAACAATCTTAACCTTAAATGTAAATGGACTAAATGCTCCAATGAAAAGACACAGACTGGCAAACTGGATAAAGAGTCAAGACCCATCAGTCTGCTGTATTCAGGAGACCCATCTCACACGCAGAGACATACATAGGCTCAAAATAAAGGGATGGAGGAAGATTTACCAAGCAAATGGAGAACAAAAAAAAGCGGGGGTTGCAATCCTAGTCTCTGATAAAACAGACTTTAAACCATCAAAGATCAAAAGAGACAAAGAAGGCCATTACATAATGGTAAAGGGATCAATTCAACAGGAAGAGCTAACTATCCTAAATATATATGCACCCAATACAGGAGCACCCAGATTCATAAAGCAAGTCCTTAGAGACTTACAAAGAGACTTAGACTCCCATACAATAATAATGGGAGACTTCAACACTCCACTGTCAACATTAGACAGATCAACGAGACAGAAAGTTAACAAGGATATCCAGGAATTGAACTCATCTCTGCAGCAAGCAGACCTAATAGACATCTATAGAACTCTCCACCCCAAATCAACAGAATATACATTCTTCTCAGCACCACATCGTACTTACTCCAAAATTGACCATATAATTGGAAGTAAAGCACTCCTCAGCAAATGTACAAGAACAGAAATTATAACAAACTGTCTCTCAGACCACAGTGCAATCAAACTAGAACTCAGGACTAAGAAACTCAATCAAAACCGCTCAACTACATGGAAACTGAACAATCTGCTCCTGAATGACTACTGGGTACATAACGAAATGAAGGCAGAAATAAAGATGTTCTTTGAAACCAATGAGAACAAAGATACAACATACCAGAATCTCTGGGACACATTTAAAGCAGTGTGTAGAGGGAAATTTATAGCACTAAATGCCCACAAGAGAAAGCAGGAAAGATCAAAAATTGACACTCTAACATCGCAATTAAAAGAACTAGAGAAGCAAGAGCAAACACATTCCAAAGCTAGCAGAAGGCAAGAAATAACTAAGATCAGAGCAGAACTGAAGGAGATAGAGACACAAAAAACCCTCCAAAAAATCAATGAATCCAGGAGTTGGTTTTTTGAAAAGATCAACAAAATTGACAGACCACTAGCAAGACTAATAAAGAAGAAAAGAGAGAAGAATCAAATCGGCGCAATTAAAAATGATAAAGGGGATATCACCACTGACCCCACAGAAATACAAACTACCATCAGAGAATACTATAAACACCTCTATGCAAATAAACTGGAAAACCTAGAAGAAATGGATAATTTCCTGGACACTTACACTCTTCCAAGACTAAACCAGGAAGAAGTTGAATCCCTGAATAGACCAATAGTAGGCTCTGAAATTGAGGCAATAATTAATAGCCTACCAACCAAAAAAAGTCCAGGACCAGATGCATTCACAGCTGAATTCTACCAGAGGTATAAGGAGGAGTTGGTACCATTCCTTCTGAAACTATTCCAATCAATAGAAAAAGAGGGAATCCTCCCTAACTCATTTTATGAGGCCAACATCATCCTGATACCAAAGCCTGGCAGAGACACAACAAAAAAGGAGAATTTTAGACCAATATCCCTGATGAACATCGATGCAAAAATCCTCAATAAAATACTGGCAAACCGGATTCAACAACACATCAAAAAGCTTATCCACCATGATCAAGTGGGCTTCATCCCTGGGATGCAAGGCTGGTTCAACATTCGCAAATCAATAAACATAATCCAGCATATAAACAGAACCAAAGACAAGAACCACATGATTATCTCAATAGATGCAGAAAAGGCTTTTGACAAAATTCAACAGCCCTTCATGCTAAAAACGCTCAATAAATTCGGTATTGATGGAACGTACCTCAAAATAATAAGAGCTATTTATGACAAACCCACAGCCAATATCATACTGAATGGGCAAAAACTGGAAAAATTCCCTTTGAAAACTGGCACAAGACAGGGATGCCCTCTCTCACCACTCCTATTCAACATAGTGTTGGAAGTTCTGGCTAGGGCAATCAGGCAAGAGAAAGAAATCAAGGGTATTCAGTTAGGAAAAGAAGAAGTCAAATTGTCCCTGTTTGCAGATGACATGATTGTATATTTAGAAAACCCCATTGTCTCAGCCCAAAATCTCCTTAAGCTGATAAGCAACTTCAGCAAAGTCTCAGGATACAAAATTAATGTGCAAAAATCACAAGCATTCTTATACACCAGTAACAGACAAACAGAGAGCCAAATCATGAATGAACTCCCATTCACAATTGCTTCAAAGAGAATAAAATACCTAGGAATCCAACTTACAAGGGATGTAAAGGACCTCTTCAAGGAGAACTACAAACCACTGCTCAGTGAAATAAAAGAGGACACAAACAAATGGAAGAACATACCATGCTCATGGATAGGAAGAATTAATATCGTGAAAATGGCCATACTGCCCAAGGTAATTTACAGATTCAATGGCATCCCCATTAAGCTACCAATGACTTTCTTCACAGAATTGGAAAAAGCTGCTTTAAAGTCCATATGGAACCAAGAAAGACCCCACATTGCCAAGACAATCCTAAGCCAAAAGAACAAAGCTGGAGGCCTCACGCTACCTGACTTCAAACTATACTACAAGGCTACAGTAACCAAAACAGCATGGTACTGGTACTAAAACAGAGATATAGACCAGTGGAACAGAACAGAGCCCTTAGAAATGATACCACACATCTACAGCCATCTGATCTTTGACAAACCTGACAAAAACAAGAAATGGGGAAAGGATTCTCTATTTAATAAATGGTGCTGGGAAAATTGGCTAGCCATAAGTAGAAAGCTGAAACTGGATCCTTTCCTTACTCCTTATACAAAAATTAATTCAAGATGGACTAGAGACTTAAGTGTTAGACCTAAAACCATGAAAACCCTAGAAGAAAACCTAGGTAATACCATTCAGGACATAGGCATGGGCAAGGACTTCATGTCTAAAACACCAAAAGCAATGGCAACAAAAGTCAAAATTGACAAATGGGATCTAATTAAACTAAAGAGCTTCTGCACAGCAAAAGAAACTACCATCAGAGTGAACAGGCAACCTACAGAATGGGAGACAATTTTTGCAATCTACTCCTCTGACAAAGGGCTAATATCCAGAACCTATAAAGAACTCAATCAAATTTACAAGAAAAAAACAAACAACCCCATCAAAAAGTGGGCAAAGGATATGAACAGACAGTTCTCAAAAGAAGACATTCATACAGCCAACAGACACATGAAAAAATGCTCATCAACACTGGCCATCAGAGAAATGCAAATCAAAACCACAATGAGATACCATCTCACACCAGTTAGAATGACGATCATTAAAAAATCAGGAAACAACAGGTGCTGGAGAGGATGTGGAGAAATGGGAACACTTTTACACTGTTGGTGGGACTGTAAACTAGTTCAACCATGTGGAAAACAGTCTGGCGATTCCTCAAGGATCTAGAACTAGAAATACCATTTGACCCAGCCATCCCATTACTGGGTATATACCCAAAGGATTATAAGTCATGCTGCTATAAAGACACATGCACACATATGTTTATTGCGGCACTATTCACAATAACAAAGACTTGGAATCAACCCAAATGTCCATCAGTGACAGACTGGATTAAGAAAATGTGGCACACATACACCATGGAATACTATGCAGCCATAAAAAAGGATGAGTTCGTGTCCTTTGTAAGGACATGGATGCAGCTGGAAACCATCATTCTCAGCAAACTATCGCAAGAACAGAAAACCAAATACTGCATGTTCTCACTCATAAGTGGGAATTGAACAATGAGATCACTTGGACACAGGTAGGGGAACATCACACACTGGGTCCTATTGTGGGTAGGAGGTAGGGGGGAGGGATAGCATTAGGAGATATACCTAATGTAAATGACGAGTTAATGGGTGCAGCAAATCAACATGGCACAAGTATACATATGTAACAAAACTGCACGTTGTGCACATGTACCCTAGAACTTAAAGTATAATAAATAAAAAAAAAGAGAAATCAGAACTGAGAATGATATAGAATAAAAATACTGATTTGTATGCACTGGATTACATATATGTATATTGAATTTAATACAAATTGCTGACCTTACCACATCTCATCACTTAATTCTACAACGTTTGTCCAAACCACTTTTCTCTCTAAATCCATCTTCTACCTTGGCTCAGACCCTCATCAAATTTTTCATGGCCTATTTCTACCACCTTCTTGTTGGCTTTCCTGCCTCAATTCATTCTTACCTCCAACTCATCTAACACAAAGCTACCAGAATAGAACAATCTTTCTGAAAGGCAAATCTGATTGTATTACTTGCATAATTCAATGGATCCCCAAATACTATAATATAAAATCGCAACATTTTGGCATGGTCTAAAAGTCTTCATGTTCTGTCTCTGATTAATTTATCAGCCTCATCCTTGCCTCATTTTGAGTCTCCAGCCATTTTCTGAACACTCATCTGTTCTGAAAGGCATCATCACCTTCTACATCTTCATGCCTCCTTGCTGATGCAATTGTTCTTTCTTTGAATCAGGTGTAAATGTTTATAAGACTATGATTTGTATGCTAATAGTTTACTACTTTGATATTTTGATTCGTGTAATAGTAGTCACTAAAAAGATTGGAAGATTCTGGTATGCAGAGATCCCACTTTCTAATCTACAAAATATTTTCTGATGATTCTGATATAGTCAATAATATGAATCTGATGGTGAATGAAAATGGTACCATAGATGTTGCATGTTTTAAAAAACGGGTAAGGATGAAGAAAAATTGCCTATTTTTTTACACATCAGAGAAAGCATAAATAAGCCTTTCAGCAATAGGGAAAATGAGTTAACTTTTGAAGTTGTAATTATTGTACTATTCAGTTATTTCCATAAAATATAGAATGGATGATCTTTTATGTCTCCTGAGATAGGTTATTTCACCATTATGGTTATCTCCCTTTTTAAAATTTTTAAATACTAAAATAATGCTCTAGCTCAAGTGTTTCATTATGTTAAATTTTAAAAGACCAAGTTTAAATACTTCATCCAGTGAGTAAGAAATTCATATGAGGAGACCATAATAATTATCTAATTTGGAGTGGTATTTTCCAGCTTAAAAGATCCACAGATGTGGCTGTTTTTCTTCATTTCAAATGTTTGTCTTTACCTATGCAATCTTCATTGTCACTTCAATTTGCCGTCAAAGGAAATTTTGAATGGCTATGTATAGTAATATAAAATTATGTATTAGAATAATTAAAATAGCTTATGCACGTATGGAATAGAAAACTATCGTTCTTCATTATTAAAAGTGTCTAATTTTTAAATATTTGAATGCCATCTTTGTAGGCAATTTACTTGCCTAGAGCTTTAAGTCCATTGCTGTGATTACCATGTAGATTAGAATGACATGCTGAAAAGAAGATGCAGTACCTCAACTGTCTCTGGTTTGCCAACTCTACTGTCTCTACCCTTGGGGTATTACTGTAATTCCGACCTCAGACATTTTTGTTTTGAAGAAAAGGCTTCTCATTTTATAATGCTATTGTCAGGTGTTAGAAGACCAAGCCATAGGTTGAGTTAAAACTCAGCAAATCAAGCAATTACTAATGCCAGAGAAGATTGGGAGGGTGGAGTTTGACAAGGAATTAGTTGTATGTTAAAGGAAATGTAGTCATCACACATTTCTTGGTTCAAGTGTGAATATTCTTTACAATATTATAATAATGTGAAAAATACAGAATATGAATTTAAAAATAGTGATATAACTATCATGTAAGCAGGAGAGGACACAATGCATAATGTGGAAGAACTAAAACCCTCATGAATTTTACAAGGAAGTCATTACCCATATGAGATCTCTGTTGCTGCCATAACAAATTTACCACAAACATAGTAGCATAAAACAACACAAATTTATTATCTTTCAGTTCTGAGGTCAGAAGTCCAGTATGGGTCTCATGAATTACAGTTTAGGTATTGGATGGCTGCATTCCTTTCTGGAAGCTCTAGGGAAGAATCCATTTTTTATTTATTCTGGTCGTTGGCAGAATTCAGTTTCTTGTCGTTATAGAACCAAGGTCTCTGTTTTCTCCTTCCTTCCTTCCTTCCTTCCTTCCTTCCTTCCTTCCTTCCTTCCTTCCTTCCTTCCTTCCTTCCTTCCTTCCTTCCTTTTCTTTCTTTCTCTCTTTCTCTCTTTCTCTCTTTCTCTCTTTCTCTCTTTCTCTCTTTCTTTCTTTCTTTCTTTCTTTCTTTCTTTCTTTCTTTCTTTCTTTCTTTCTTTCTTTCTTTCTTTCTTTCTTTCTTTTGAGATAGGGTCTCTCTCTGTTGCCCAGGCTGCAGTACACTGGCTCAATCAAAGCTCACTGCAGCCTTGAACTCCTGGGCTCCAGCAATCTCCCACGTCAGCCTTCCAAGTAGCTAGGACTACAGGTCCACATCACCATGCCTGGCCAATTTTTTATTTTTTGTAAAGATGGGGTCTCACTATGTTGCTCAGGCTGGCCTTGAAATCTTGGACTCAAGTGATCCTCCCACCTTTGCCTCTTAAAGTACTGAGATAACAGGTATGAACCACCATGTCTGGCCGGTTCCTGGTTTTCTTGCTGGCTGTAGGCTGAGGCCTGCTGCAAGCTTGTAGAGGTCATCATATTCCTTGGCTCATGGCTCTCTTTTTCTATATTCAAAGAAAACAATTGTGAGGGTTGCATGGTGGGAGGGAGTCCTTCTTATGTCCTATCTTTCTCATATCCTCTTCTGTCTTTTACACTTTTAAGGACTCACAAAATTAGATTAGGCCAATTCAGATAATTCAGAATAATCTTCCCATTTCAAGATCCTTAACCTTAATCTGCAAAGTCCTTTTTGCCATTGAAGGTAACAATCACAGGTGCCAGGGAATAGGGCATGAACATATTTCTAAGTCCATTATTTGCCTACCACAATATCTAATGACTAACAAAGATGCATTTTAAAAATTATATCCATATTATTTCCAAAAAAGAAATAGCCAAAAAAGAGGTCCATTATTTGCCTACCACAATATCTAATGACTAACAAAGACGCATTTTAAAAATTATATCCATATTATTTCCAAAAAAGAAATAGCCAAAAAAGAGGTTGCTTCTAGAAAATGTCAGTGCCTGTGTGTGTTCATGGGTTGGGGGAGAAAAGTTCAAATAAGATGGTATTCTTTTTTTGTTAGAAGCCTCTAAATACTACTTGACATTTAAAACTATGTGCAAATACTACTTCAATAAAAACGAAATGTAATTATAAAAGAAAGGGAAAGCTTTTCAATTATTGTTTTTGAAAAAAAAAAAGCAAATTGGATTTGCAAAGAAGGATAATGTTTGGGAGGAAATAACAACTCAATTGTATATAATGGCCTAGTTGAAATTTAGAAAAGTACATGATTTTATTTATTTATTTATTTATTTATTTTTTTGCTACAGATTAGAGGAAAAAATCTATTTCCTAGTTGTCAGATTTTTTTATTGTTAGCATTTTTTAAACTTTTATTTATGTTCAGAGGCACATGTGCACGATTGTTATATAGGTAAATTACATGCCATGGGAGTTTGGTGTACAGATTATTTCATTACCCAGGAAATAAGCATAGTACCTGATAGGTGGTTTTTTGATCCTCACCCTCCTCCTACTCTCCACCCTCAACTAGGCCCCGGCATCTGTTGTTTCCTTCTTTGTGTTCATGTATAAGCAATGTTTAGATCCCACTTATAAGTGAGAACATGTGGTATTTGCTTTTCTGTTCTTGTGTTAATTTGCTTAGGATAATGGCCTCCATTCATGTTGCTGCAAAGGACATAATCTCATTATTTTGTATGGCTCCATAGCATTCCGTGGTGCATACATATTACATTTTCTTTATTCACTCTAACACTGATGGACATCTAGATTGATTCCATCTCTTTGCTATTGTGAATTGTGCTACAATGAACATACACATGCATGTGTCTTTATGATAGAATAATTTATATTCCTTTGGGTATATGTCCAGTCATGGGATATACAAATGATAGTTCTGCTTTTAGCTGTTTGGGGAATTGCCACACTGTTTTCTGCAATGATTCAACTAATTTAGACTCCCAACAACAATGTATAAGCATTCCTTTTTCTCTGCAACCTCATCAGCATCTGTTATTTTTTGACTTTTTCATAATAACCATTCTGACTTGTGTGAGATGGTATCTCATTGTGGTTTTGATTTGCATTTCTCTAATGATAAGTGATGTTGAGCTTTCTTTCATATGCTTGTAGACTGCATGTATGTCTTCTTTTGAAAAGTGTTTGTTCATATTCTTTGCCCACTTTTTAATGGGGTTGTTTGGTTTTTTTCTTGTAAATTTGTTTAAGAACTTTATAGACTCTGGACATTAGACTTTTGCAGATGCATAGTTTGCAAAAATTTTCTCCCATTCTACAGGTTGTGTTTACTCTGTTGGTAGTTTCTTTTGCTGTGCGGAAACTCTTTAATGTAATTAGATCCCATTTGTCAATCTTTGCTTTGGTTGCAATTGTTTTTGGCATCTTTGTCATGAAATCTTTTCCTGCTCCTATGTCCAGAATTGTATTGCCTAGGTTGTCTTCCAGGGTTTTTATAGTTCTGGGTTTTACATTTAATCCATTTGGTATTTAATCCATTGTGAGTTAATTTTTGTATATGGTGTAAGGAAGGGGTCCAGTTTCAATCTTCTGCATACAACTAGCTGGTTTTCCCATCACCAATTATTGAATAGGGGGTCCTTTCCCCATTGCTTGTTATTGTCAGCTTTGTTAAAGATCACATAGTTATAGGTGTGAGGCTTTATTTCTGAGTTCTCTCATCATTTCCATTGGTTTATATGTCTGCTTTTGTACCAGTACCATATTGTTTTAGTTACTGTAGCCTTGTAATATAGTTTGAAGTCAGATAACGTGATGCCTCCAGCTTTGCTCTTTTTGCATAGAATTGCATTGACTATTAGGGCTCTTTTTAGGTTCCAAATTAATTTTAGAATGCTTTAATTATGTAAAAAATGTCATGGATGGTTTGATAGAAATAGCATTGAATCTATAAATTGCTTTGGGAAGTATGGCTATTTTAACAATATTGACTTTTCCTATCCATGAGCATGGAATGTTTTCCATTCATTTGTGTCATCTCTGATTTCTTTCAGCAGTGTTTCATAATCCATTTTGTAGAGATATTTCCCCTCTCTGGTTAGCTGTATTGCTAGGTATTTTATTCTTTTTCTGGCTACTGTAAATGGAATTGTTTTCTTGACTTGACCCTAAGCTTGGACAATGTTGGTGTATAAAAATGCCACTGATTTTTGTACAGTGATTTTTTAAATTCTGAAACTGTGCTGAAGTTATCAGATTTAGGAGGTTTTGGCAAAGACTTTGGTGTTTTCTAGATATAGAATCATATCAACTGCAAAAAGAGACAGTATAACTTCCTTTCTTCATATGTGGATATCTTTTTTTTTTTCTCTTGCCTGATTGCTCTGGTTAGGACTTCCAGTACTGTGTTGAATAGGAGTCCTGTGAGTGGGCATCCTTATCTTGTTCCTGTTCTCAAGAGGAATGCTTCCAGTTTTTGCCCATTCATTATGATGTTAGTTGTGGGTTTGTCATAAGTGGCTCTTATTATTTTGAGGTATATTCCTTCAATGTTTAGTTTGTTGAGGGTTTTTTAACATGACGAGATGTTGAATTTTATTAAAAGCCTTTTCTGTATCTATTGAGATAATCATGTGGTTTCGTTTTTAGTCCTATTTATGTGGTGAATCACATTTATTGATTTCTGTATGTTGAACCAACCTTGCTTCCCAGGGATGAAGCCTACTTGATTGTGGTGGATTAGCTTTTTGATGTTTTACTGGATTCTGGTTGCTAGTATTTTGTTGAGGATTTTTGCATCAATGTTCGTCAAGGATATTGGCCTGAAGTTTTCTTTCTTTTTGTGTCTCTGTCATGTTTTGGTATCAGGATGATGCTGGAATCATAGAATTAGTTGGTAAGGAGTTTCTCCTGCTCATTTTTTTTTTTGGAATAGCTTCAGGAGAAATGGTTCCAGCTCTTCTTTATGCATCTGGTAGAATTCAGCTGTGAATCCATGTAATCCTGGGATTTTTCTGGTTGTAGGCTTTTTATTACTGATGAAATCTCAGAATTTGTTATTGGTCTGTTCAGGGCTTTGATTTCTTCCTGGTTCAATGTTAGGAAGTGGTATGTTTCCAGGAATTTAGGCATTTCTTCTCAGTTTTCTAACTTGTGTGCATAGAGGTGTTCATAGTAGTCTTTAGGGTTTTTCTCTATTTCTGCGGAGTCAGTGGTAATGTCCCTTTTGTCATTTCTGACTGTGATTGTTCTGATAATTCCTCTTTTTTCTTTATTAGTCTAGATAGCAGTCTATAAATCTTATTTATTTTCTTTCACAAAACCCACTCCTATATTCGTTGATCTTTTGTATGGTTTTTCACTTCTCAATTTCCTTCAGTTCAGCTCTGATTTTGGTTATCTCTTGTCTCTGACTTCCTCTAGGTGTAATGTCAGTTTCTTAATTTGGGTTCTTTCTAACTTTTTAATGTGGGTGTTTAGCACTACAAACTTCCCTCTGTACACTGCTTTAGCTCTGTCCCAGAGATTCCAATATATTTTGTTTTGGTTCTCATTAGTTTCAAAGCATTTATTGATTTCTGCCTTAATTTCATTATTTATTTTTAAAGTCATTTAAGAGCAGGTTGTTTAATTTCCATGGTTTGGGGTGATTTTCTTAGTATTGATTTCTATTTTTATTGCACTGTGATCTGAGAGTGTGGTTGGTATGATTTTGGTTTTTTTAAATATGCTGAGAGTTGATTTGTGGCCGATTGTGCAGTTGATTTTAGATTATGTGACGTGTGCAGATGAGAAGAATGTATACTCTGTTGTTTTGGGGTGAAGGGTTCTGTAGATGTCTCGTAGGTTCATTTGGTCAAGAATTGAGTTCAGGTCCTGAATATTATTGTTAGTTTTCTGCCCTGATGATGTGTCTTGCACACTGTGTTGAAGTTTCCCACTATTATTGTGTGGTTATAAGTCTCTTCATAGGTCTCTAATAACTTGCTTTATGAATCTGAATGCTCCTGTGCTGGGTGCATATATACTTAGGATATTTAAGTCCTCATATTGAATTAAATTCTTTATCATTATGTAATGATTTTCTTTGTGTTCTCAAAATCATTTTGATTTAAAGTCTGTTTTGTCTGAAATTAGAATAGCACCCTCTGTTTTTTTCTGCTTTTTGGTGTTGTTGTTTCTGTTGTTGTTGTTTTTGTTGTTGTTGTTGTTGTTTGCTTGGTAGATTTTTCTCTATCCTTTTATTTTGTGGCTATGTGTGTCATTGCATGTGAGATGGGTCTCTTGAAGACAGCATGCATTTGGGTCTTGCTTCTTTATTCAACTTGCCACTCTATGCCTTTTAATCGGTACATTTAGTCTGTTTACATTAAAGGTTAATATTGATATGTGCATATTTGATCCTTTCATCATGTTGTTAGCTAGTTATTATGCAGACCTGATTATATTGTTGCTTTATAGTGTCAAGTGTCTATGTATTTGAGTTTGTTTTTGTGGTGGCCAGTAGTGGTCTCTTCTTTCCATACTTAGTAATCCCTTAAGGATCTCTTGGAAGGCAGGTCTGGTGGTAATGAATTCCCTTAGTGTTTACTTGTCTGAGAAGGATCTTATTTCTCCTTTGCTTATAAAGCTTAGTTTGACTGGATATGAAATTATTGGTTGAAATTTCTTTTCTTTGATAATGCTGAGTATAGGCCATCAATCTCTTATGGCTTGTAGAGTTTCTGCCGAAAAGTTTACTGTTAGTCTGGTGGGGTTCCCTTTGTAGGTGACCTGCACTTTTTTTCCAGCTGTCTTTAATATATATTTTTTCATTTCATCCTTAAAGAATCTGATGATTTTGTGTCTTGGGGATGGTTGTCTTGTGTAGTATCTTGCAGGGGTTCTCTGCATTTCCTGAATTTGAATGTTGGCTTATCTACTAAGGTTGGGGGAATTTTCATGGACTGTATACTCAAATATGTTTTCCAAGTTGCTTGCTCTCTCTCCCTCTCTTTCAGTGATGCCAATGAGTCATAGATTTAATCTCTTCACATTATTCCATATTTCTCAGAGGTTTTGTTCATTCTTTTTTTTTTCTTTAATTTTTTCTGAGTGAGTTATTTTGGAGAACTAGTCTTTGTGCTCTGAGATTCTTTCCTCCTCTTGGTCAATTCTACTGTTAATACTTGTGATTGTATTATCAAATTCTTGAAGTCAGTTTTTCAGTTCTAATAGATCAGTTTGGTTCTTAAAATGGCCATTCTGTCTTTCAGCTCCTGTATCATTTTTCTTATATTCCTTAGATTCCTTGGATTGGGTTTCAACTTTCTCCTGAGTCTCAATGATCTTTGCTCCTATCCATATTCTGAATTCTATTTCTGTCATTTCAACCATTTCAGTCTGGTTAAAAACCATTGCTGGGGAACTAGTGTGGTTGTTTGGAGGAAGGAAGATACTGGTTTTTGAGTTGCCAGAGGTCTTGTGCTAATTCTTTCTCATTTGTATGGGTTGATGTTCCCTCAGGCTTTGATGTTGCTGTCTTTTGCTTTTATCGTCTTTGATGTCCTTGGGGATTTGATTTTGGTATGAGGTGGGTTCCATCAACTGGCTTCATTTCTGGGAGATTTTAGGGGGCCACAGCTCAGCTTAGAACTCCTGGGCTGAATCAGCTAACTCTCAGGGGCTGGTATCGGGCCTCTTAAGGTTAGGAACCTGCTTTACTGTAGGGGCCGAGGTCTTTCTGGTCCACTGACCACAATATTCCAGTGGGTAGTGCTGGCCAAACTGCTTCACTGGGGCAGTGGCAGTGGTATCTGTGCTTGCTTGCTCATGCCAGCCACTGTGGCAGTGTGACAAGGTGCATATGTGTCAGCTGGGGCAGAATACCAGTGGGAGCAGGGCTGCAGTATTCTTGCTTGTGCCTGCAGTGGTGGGGGTGTGCTGGCATCTATGCACACCATTGACACTAGCGGTAGTAGCAGGGAATAATAAGGTTGCTGGCATCCCTGCATGTGATTGTGCCAGCAATGGCAACATGGCCGGGTGACTGCATATTAGTGGGGAAATGCAGTGGGGTGCTGTTGTGCCAGCAGCAGTGGCATGGTGGGGTACACATGTACACGCAAGCTGGTGGGGGAAGGGGAGTGAAGTCCACCCAGGCATGTGCATCAGTAAAGTGGTGGTGGAGTGGTCACAGGCAAGTATGTGCTGGCAAAACAGCATGGGGAACCTGTGGTTGGGGGATGGGTTGGTGCACATTGGTGGGGTCTAGTCTGCTGAAGCTCTCCAATGGCCAGCTGTAGTCTGCTGGCAAAGGAGCTATGATGAAGACCCCCGGGAAGCAATTTGTTTGGGCATCCAAGGCTGCATTTCAAGCAGGTGTGGCCATGCTAGGGCGCTGGAAGATGCCAGAAGACAGGCAGGTGCTCAGACCTGGCTGGCTCTATTTCACAAGTAAGACCATACTGCTGTGTCCAGGTCTGACAGTTGTAAGGCTGAAGTCTTCTAGAGGAGCATGGTGAGCCTTGAGGGATGGGCATCCCTGGCTGTACTCCACTGTAGATATTCACACACTAAATCCTCTGGGTTAAGCACAGCCTGTAGTACTGGTACTACCACCTCTCTAAAAGCTCTCCCTAACAGCTCAAATGTCTGTGGGGGGAATGCAGGGTCTGTTGCTGCCAAGATTCTGGAGATTCGTGGCGACAGAGGGCCACTCCTCACATTCAACTCACCCCTTCTCCAGGATTTGCTGGGGGCCAAGAACAAGTCCCAGTGCCTTGTAACCCAATGCAAGGTTCCCAGCTTCCTCCTCCTTCAGTGCAGCATCTGATTCTCCCTCCATCCACTCTCAATGCCATCTCTCTGATGATCTGCTGAGAGTGTGCCAGTCTTCTTGATGTACCAGTCTCTTGGGAGACGTTTCTCTTGACTGCATCTATTTGGCTATCTTGGCTCCACGATTCCACGTTTTTAAACTTATTTAGTCACACCTATAAGTAAAATTGGGTGCTTGTGCCGAGATGCCATAACCTAAGGTGGTGGGTTGCAAGGGGGTGCAATTCTTCACTCCTTTGGTGTCCTCACAGTGAGATTTTTGCAGCTCTTTCTATTAATAGATGGAGTCTGTTTCCCCTCTCTCTGAGTCTGAGCTGCCCTTGGGACTTGCTTTAGTGACTATTATGAAGCAAAAATGACACTGTGTCAGTTCTGAGCCAGGGCTACAAATGTCCATACTTCTACCCTCCCTCTTGGACTTTAGCCTGTGTCATGAGAACAAGCCTAGGAAACCCTGCTGGAAGATGAGAGACCACACAGAACAGAGACAGGTCATGGCAGCTCAGGCCCTCCTAGACCAGACTTCCTCTGACTACCTAGGTAGCTGACCACAGACACTTGAGTAAGCCCAGCCAAGTCCAGAAGTATTGCTCATCTGAGCCCAGCCCAAATTGCCAAATGTGAACTGAATAAATGGTTATTGCTCTAAGTAATTTTGTTTTAGGGTGTTTTTTAATACAGCAAAAGCTAACCAATTTGCCAAAATACCACCATACTACAATTACAAGTCATGCATTTATGTGAAAATAAAGAGATTTTAGTTTCAGAATTCAAATTTATGAAGCATAAGTCCCACTTTTCCTCTTGGAATGTGATACTTTATTTGTGGTAGCATTCTATTCTTTTAAAAGTTTCTAGAAAAAATTTATATTATTTGACTTCCTACTTTGAACATTTATATTCAAGAAATAAAGATTAAGAAGACCTTGTCCTAGTGTATACCACAGTATTATAAGGGCAGTAGAAATTTAAGAAATGTTTGATTATTTCTGTAGCTACATAAGGTAGCATGTCCTAGCCCAAAGAGAAAAGACTCTCCCTTGTGATATGAGGAAGAGTTAAAAACAGAAAACAGAAGGGTTCTTCTGGGGATTTTAGTAGTACTTTTTGGACAATAAAATTACTACATGCCTAGAACATGATAGAGAACAACAAAACAGTCACTTATAATCCTGTTTCCCAGAGGTAGTTAACATTTTAGCACATTTCTTTCCATGTTTTAAATATAATTATGCATGGTTCTTAATCTTTTATAATGTGTTATATGCTGTTTTTCTTTTCCTTTAAAACGCATGTTAAACAGTTTCCCATTAAAATTTTTCTGTAAAATAATTTTTATTGCTATACAATATCTTATTCTGTGCATATATTACTATTGACTTTAGGTTATATTCCAATAAAATAATATGTAATTAAATTATCTTTCATAGGAAATTGATATAAATAATATGGCAAACATTTCTGTGTATAAATCTAGGTATATGCTTATGTTTCTAGGTATTTTCTTAGGACATATGCCCAAGAGTGGAATTATCAGGTAAAAGGACATTAATTTGTAGTGGTGTGATCTCAGCTCACTGCAACTTCCACCTCCCGGGTTCAAGCGATTCTCCTGCCTCAGCCTCCCGAGTAGTTGGGACTACAGGCATGTGCCACCATGCCCGGCTAATTTTTTGTATTTTTTTTTTTTTTTTAGTAGAGACGGAGTTTCACTGTGTTAGCCAGAACGGTCTTGATCTCCTGACCTCACCATCCACCTGCCTCGGCCTCCCAAAGTGCTGGGATTACAGGCATGAGCCACTGCGCCCGGACCATGGGCATTAATATTTTTAAGGCTCTTGAAATATATCAAATTGTCCCTAAAAATGATGGCATCAATTTCCATTTCTGTCTTCAGTGAATCAGAGAGAGTCTTTCAATGCACCTTCACTAGGATTAAGTATATGCTTATTTAAAAATCTGGGCTATTTTGCCCAGATTTTTAAATAAGCATAAACACTTTTGCACTGTTGGTGGGACTGTAAACTAGTTCAACCATTATGGAAAACAGTATGGCGATTCCTCAAGGATCTAGAGCTAGAAGTACCATATGACCCAGCCATCCCATTACTGGGTATATACCCAAAGGATTATAAATCATGCTGCTATAAAGACACATGCACACGTATGTTTATTGCGGCACTATTCACAATAGCAAAGAATTGGAATCAACCCAAATGTCCATCAGTGACAGACTGGATTAAGAAAGTGTGGCACATATACACCATGGAATACTATGCAGCCATAAAAAAGGATGAGTTTGTGTCCTTTGTAGGGACATGGATGCAGCTGGAAACCATCATTCTCAGCAAACTATCGCAAGAACATAAAACCAAACACCGCATGTTCTCACTCATAGGTGGGAACTGAACAATGAGATCACTTGGACTCGGGAAGGGGAACATCACACACCGGGGCCTATCACGGGGAGGGGGGAGGGGGGAAGGATTGCACTGGGAGTTATACCTGATGTAAATGACGAGTTGATGGGTGCTGATGAGTTGATGGGTGCAGCACACCAACATGGCACAAGTATACATATGTAACAAACCTGCACGTTATGCACATGTACCCTAGAACTTAAAGTATAATAAAAAAAAAATGGAAAAAAAAAAAAAAGAAAAGCATAATATTTTTACCTTAAAAAAAAATCTGGGCTATTTTGAAAGACATAAAATAAATCTTATTGCTTTATTTTACTTTTTTATTGACAGTAAAGTTGACTAATTTTTCAGGTATTTTACCAATGTTCATTTTTATATGGAAAGAATTTTCTGATCATGTCATTTCCTTCATTTATCAAAAGAGTTAAATTCCTGTGAGCTCTTTATAGATTAAGAATTTTAATCTTTGTCTCACATTTATTGAATATAATACTCCCAACTTGTTTGATTTCTAATTTTGATAAACATAAGTCTTACTCTGCATTATATTATATTGAAGTTTCCACTTGATTATTGTTATCACTTTCCAGTTATAAATTATGCTGCTATAAAGACACATGCACACGTATGTTTATTGCAGCACTATTCACAATAGCAAAGACTTGGAATCAACCCAAATGTCCATCAGTGACAGATTGGATTAAGAAAATGTGGCATATATACACCATGGAATACTATGCAGCCATAGAAAACGTTTCTTAATCCTTAGATCAGATAACTATTCAGCCATTTTACTCTGTGCTTTTATGTTTTAATTTTTTAATGCTTCTGAATATTTAATCAGAGGGTCAATCATAACTGCCAGTGCTTATGCATTTAGGAAGAATGAATTGCTCCAGGTGAACTGTGGTGGGAGAATCTTTTCTCTTTTCTTAAGGAATATACACTTAGGGATAAAGTTAAAAGATATTTATTTTAACTTTGACAGTTGAATTTTTTCTGTCATACTGTCGAACTTTTTCTTTCCAGTCTGCAGAGGTACAGCACTATCTCCAAGAGAGATGACCTAGATTCATTCTCTGTCTTACAAAAACCAGTTGAGAGGAGTGAAATCTGTTTCCACATCAGTGATTAGTCTGACCACTGTGATGAGAAACTTAGAACAGATGTACATTCAGGAGACTGAATGGACAATATGGCATGTTAGAGGTTGGCCTTGATGATTTTTCTAAAAAATAAAATAACTCTAAAGATTGCATATTTTCTTCCTCTTAGTGTTTCCTGATGGCTTCCTAACATAACAAATGATTTTCTTTTTTTAATATCAGCTAAACTCATCTCTTATTGCAATATGCTTGGATGTGACTACATGAAAATTTGAACTAGAGTAATATAGCTTGTTAGTGGTATTGGAGGCCTCATAGAAATTATTTATCATGTATTCTCTACCCACTTCTAAACCTAGAGCAATTTACAAATCTTAGATACCATGAAGTCAACAAATCTATAATTACTAGAGTGTAAGTTCTAAGTAATGGGAGCAAAAGTTGGGATAGAGATGGGAAAGACGAGAGTGGAATAATTAAAACGTAAAACAGAGCTAAGAGAGGCTTGGGTATAATGTATCAAATAATTCTAAGCTTCCTGAAAGCCAAAGTAAAAAGAAAACATAAGGGACACAACAAATTATCAGGAGAGACCATCTCCTAACCCAGATCTCTGAGAGAAACTGAACAATGGGTTGGGAAATTTGAACAATGTAATGAACAGGAGCTTCAATACAATTCTGTAACAACTACAGAGACCTTCTTTATATGCCCATTTTTATACTGGTCCTATATAAGTAATTAAGACATAATGTTTTTTTTTTTTTTTTTTTGAGACGGAGTCTCGCTCTGTCGCCCAGGCTGGATTGCAGTGGCCCGATCTCGGCTCACTGCAAGCTCCGCCTCCCGGGTTCACGCCATTCTCCTGCCTCAGCCTCCGGAGTAGCTGGGACTACAGGCGCCCGCCACCACGCCCGGGTAGTTTTTTGTATCTTTTAGTAGAGAGGGGGTTTCATCGTGTTAGCCAGGATGGTCTCGATCGCCTGACCTCGTGATCCGCCCGTCTCGGCCTCCCAAAGTGCTGGGATTACAGGCTTGAGCCACCGCGCCCGGCCAAGACATAATGTTAATGGTAGTTTTGTGAAGGCATATTTTGAGGAATCAGTTGAGAAGCCAATATTGATCAAAGGGAGGATTTGGAATGAGAATCTATAGCATAGAAGAAGCTGTAAGTTTCAGGGCTACTTAGTAGAATTCGAATTTGTGAAATCAGTCTTTTCAGTAGCACATTTGTACGTTATCTGAACATCATTGAAAGAGAAACAAAGTTAAGTTGAGAAGGAAGGGTGGGGGAAACCGAAGAAGGTTTACATTTTGGATCCAGTGTCCACCATGCTCTTTCACGTGGTTCCAAAGGCTGTGTTCTTAATGACTACCTTTTCTACTCTTCACACCACAAAGAGGTAGATTCTTTTTTTCTAGGTAGGGATCAGGATACACTGTTGAATTGAACTGGGGTGAAGAGAAGTGACTTATGAAAATGGTGATTTTTTTTTTCAAAGTTAGTATTTTTAATTTGAAACCCTATCATCTAATTTCCCTGGATGCCTACCTGAGCTCACTTTTCTCCAGTTTCTCCTTATATTTTGACAAGATAGTGTTATCAAAAATACAGAAAATGAGAGAAAATACATATGCATAATTACATGACTTAAATACAACTCTATATTCAATTTGGATAAACTTTTCTCATTTTAATGTATGTGTATGTATATACATATGAATGTATATAAATTCTTTTTTTAACTTTTGATTATGGAAAATTTCAAACACATGGAAAAGTAGACAGAAAGGTATAATGAATCCAACAATTGTCTTCTTGCTGCACCAGTTATTGACATTTTTGCCAACTTCATCTCTCCTACCTGCCACTTTTTCTCAACATTTTGTTATAAAATTTTTCTAATGTAAAGAAAAGTTGAAAGATTGTAAAGTAACATTCATGTGTCCAAGACTTAGATCCTATAATTAATCTTTTCCTGTATGTGTTTTATAACATATCTATCTATCCCTCCATCTATCCATCCATCAATCTCACTTATATTTTGATGTATTTCTAAGTAAGTTGCAGACATCAGCATGTTTACCCCAAATACTTCAGCTAGTGAATTTTTGAGTGCATTTATTTATACTTTCTTATTTTGAGGTAAAAGTTACATACAGTGAAATTCACAAATCTTTAGTGCATTGTTTGATGAGTTTTGATACATGCATATTTGACCTATGTAGCCTAAACTATTAAACCATAAAATGTAGAAAATAATCATTACCTTAGAAAATCAAGCCCCCTCCCAGTCAATTCATGCTTGAACCCCTATTCCAAGGGACAGCCACTTTTCTGGTGTTTCTTTTTTTTTTTACCTTTAGAAACTGATGTTTCCCTTTTTACCTTTAGACCAGTTTTGTGTATTTTAGAAGTTCACATAAATGGATAAAAGCATATGTTCTTTTGTGTAAGGCTTCTTTCACTCAGATAAATCTCAAAAACATTGTTTTTTGGATATTTATCAATGTTTTTGAGATTTATCTATACTGCATGTATAAGTAATTTGTTTCACTCTTCCACTTTAAAAATTATGAAATATTTGATAGCAAATGCACCACATCCTTTTGCCCCTCAATACTTTCATTTTGTTTGTATTCTAATTTATGCATAAAGGTAATCTGCCTCTTGTTTCTCTCATCATAATTTTTTCATTTCCTTTCTTTTTTTAAGCCACAGATCACCCACTGGTTTTGACTGTCTGGATTCCTTATTACTGACACACTTATGTCACCAGACATTTTGTGATAACATCATGAATGAGGGAAATTTAACATTTTCTCATTGCATGAAACATGTTTTTGCTATATTATTCTTTCAATGTTCTTTTTCTAGAGAATCTTTTTCTTCTATAGATGTTTCAATAAATTTCTGCCCACTTGATTTTCCCACCTCCATCTCTGTCTACATCACATCCCAATCACAGCATTACTCCACTCATCACTCTATAACAGGAACTATTTTACATGAATGATCCCATCTTCATGGATCCTTTGTTCTGTCATCCATAAGCAGAGAACAATCACAGTAAATGAAGTAGGGAATAATGGTCAATTAAGAGTACAATGTTTGCTCTACATGAAAGCTCCTTCTTTTCCTGAATATTTTGATATAAATATTTTAACAGTTGTTTTATACTTTTTGTCAATTTAAAATTATTTTACTCTCAAATTTCCAGAGAAAAGCTTTTGACCTAAACTACCAGCAGTTTAATTGTGGGACTGGGAATGAACAAAGTGAGCCTATGTTCCGCTTCACTACAGATGTCAGGTTAATTAGTAAAAAGCCTAGAAGGAGAAATTTGGGGATTTAATTTTTATCACCCACTGGAGGAAAAAACACCAGCTACCAAGACAGTGTTCTCAGTATGTCTGCACCCTGTTATTTCTCCACTTAAAATTTAACATCCAGGATAAAATGCATCCTCTTGGGGGATCACACGTGGTGGCAAACACATTTACTTCCTCTTTTGTGAGAAGCAGAGAAAGGCAAGTGACTTACTTATTTCTAACATATACTGGCACTCAAAATTTTAAGCAAAATATAAAAATTGAGATTTTATTTCAAAGTATTTCTCATATCATTATATAGTGTATTACATAGTACAAGTAATATATGCTTTAAGGAGAAAATAAGTAGTATATTCTTTGAAAACTACAATAATTTGAATCAACTTACCACAAAATATGCCAAAATGTATAATAGGGAGACATTTATAAAAACAAGCTTTCCAGGATTTGGTAGGGTTTTCCTTCTTCTATTTAAAAATGGTCATAACAGGGTATGTAGCAGTGCAAATTAATTATGATAATGACATTTCACTTTGGCATAAAAAGAAATGTCTGCTACAATAAAATCTCTCCCCTCTTTTACCATGTGCCTGCCCTCTTTTCCCATGATATTTCTGTCATGTACCCTAACAAACACTTGTTGAAACGATAAATATAGAATACTTGCTGAAAAGGTAAGTATAAATACATAAGCACAAATTATGTGTATTTAATGGAAAATGGCAATTACCTGGGACTATCACTTAGGAGTTTATGGAATATCTGTAGGTTCATAATCACTTTTAATGTGTTTAATATTCATTCATAAATGAAGTTCAGTGATGTTCGGTGATTTGCTCAAGGTCATAGAGCTGGGAAAATCAGGACTGAAGCCTCGGTCATCTGAGTTTATATCTAGTTTTCTCCCTTTTATGTCAGGCATTTCCATTAAGGACAGAAGACATTTATATACACACAAGTGATTATAACACAAGACCATAAACAATGAATGATGTATATGTTATATAAGATTCCACACATCACATCCGGATGGGAATATCAGATGCATCCTTAGATGACAGTGTACTGAACCTTTCTTCTTGACAGAGTAGAGATAGGCTAAATTTCTCTTCAATTCCAAAATCTGTATGGTTTCTGCATTTGGATTCAAATGAAATGTGCAAGTGCTCCAGGTTTGTGTGTCCTTTATAAACACAACTTCCTACTGGATTTTAGTAAGATTCTGAAATGATTTAAATGACTTCCTGAGTATTAAATAGCTCTTGAAGAGTAAGATCTTGATGAATTATGTGTAATCAGAGACACAAATTCAAGACATGAATTTTAAACTTCTCCTCAAATACACATGCTTAAAAGCAACATAAGGGAAGAAAAGTTTGTAGCAAAAAAAGTTTTAGGGTGTTTTTTTTCTTAAATGGTCATAAATTCTATGAGAGGGCAGAGATCGAACAAATAATAATGTGCGTACACTTTGCCATCAAGCTTACTTTTGTACACTTTTAAAAATACTTTCAAGGCTCTGAGGCAAAAGTTAGCTAGACCAGCTTAGACAGTTTCTATCACCTCTACTCTTTTATTTTCTAGACCTTCAGTGGGGCCACTCAGAACCATGGACAGTTCCCTTCCTGCTCATAGTCTTGGTTCAAAGACCCCTGAACAAGCTTTTATTTTCTTCCCAATGCAAACCATTGCCTCAAGGACAATTCAGCATTCTCAAATCTCCAGATAAATTTGATAAGATGTGGGCCTGGCTCTTCAGCAGCCTCTGTGGACCTTTGTGAGGCTTCTGAGTGCTGGCAGGCATTATCCTCAAGCCCTTACTCTAACGCAGGTACAGCAAATATGAAAAAGATCAAACAGGAAAGAGAGAAATATGAACAGTTAAAATGATGTAGGAAAAGTAGTAAGATGAGGAGAAATATTTAAATTTGAGTGAGAAGAGAGGAGGGAAAACAGAGACTTATATTCTGAGTAGAAGTATGACATGGGAAAAAGCTCCTCTCAGTATGAGTTCTTCGGAGCCTTTGGGAGTGCTCAGGAAATACTTGTTGAAGTACATACCTCAACAGGAGAATTTTGGAATGCTTATTCCATTTATATTAGGACAAAAAGAGTCCTAAACACCAAGGACCTGGAGAGAAAGCCTTTATCAAAAGACGATTTTCATGGGTTTGAACTTCTGAGCTTTTTTGCTGACCATTTTACATTCTATTGTTATTTTAAAAAAAACAAAAAACAAAAAACAAAAACCTCTTCAGTATTCTGGACCCGAAGCCCAGTGCTATGATTTGAATGTGTTCCTCAGAGTTCATATACAGGAACCTAATCTCAAATGCAACAGTTTTGAGAGGTGAGATCTTTAAGAGGTAATTAGATCATGAGGGCTCTGCAGCATGAATTGATTAATACCATTATCATGAGGGATGGATTCATTATTGTGGGTGTGGTCCTTACAAAGGTTAAGTTTAGCCCCTCTATAACTCACTCTTGCCCATGTGATGCTTGCTGTCACGATATTATGCAGCAAGAAGGCCTTCATCAGATGCTGGCTCCACCATCTGGGACTTCCTACCCTCAGAACTGTGAGAAATAAATGTCTTTTCTTTATAAACTACCTGGTATCTGGTATTCTGTTATAGCACTACATATATAACACTACAGACTAAGACATTCAGTCAGACAGAAAGAGTTTTTCTTTGACTAATGGAAACCAAAAACTCATGAATACATATAGAAAAATCTCTTCCACAAAACATATTCAATATCATCTAGCTGGATGGAGAAATTTTGCAATTGATAGAGCCTTGTCTAGTAGAGTGCAGAAGCTTATTTAGCTTTGGGCTAGTCTAGAATTCTAACCATGTTGTATGCAAAATCTATGGCAATCTCCAATACAGTGGAACTGAATAGTCTATGGATCAAATGAGAGTAATCTGACTTGCTGGTTTCTGAATAGGACTTAGAATGGTAGTGGCTTAGTTACTTCAGGCCACCATAACAAAGTACCATAGACTGGGTGGCTTAGAAACAGCATAAATATATTCCTCACAGCTCTGGAGATTGAAAGTCCAAGATCAGAGTGCCAGCATCGTTAGGTTCCAATGAGGGTCCTCTTCTGGGTTGCATTTTGTCAATTTATTATTGTTTCTTCACACGACAGAAAGAGCTAGTCAGCTCTTTGGCCTCTTATAAGAGCACTAACTCCATTCATGAAGTCTTCACCTTCATGGCCTAATAACCTTCCAAAGATGCCACTTTGAATACCGTTACATTGGGATTAGGTTTCAATATACAAATATTGGGGGAACACATTCAGTCCATTGCAGGTTGTAAACTTGCAGTATATGAAAAAGGTGAGCAAGGAGTAGGATAAGAACTCCCAATTTCATATAAGATGGTGAACTAGCATGGGATGCTGGCTACCTGTCCCCATAGCAAACCTAGAGATGCTTCAGAAGAGTTAGAACGGTTGATGGATTCCATGAATTCACATAATATATGGAAAAACCTTTGGAGAAAATGAAAGTAGTTGGGTTTCTGTGTGTGATGAGAAAAAGCAATAAAAATGGCATCTCCTGTGCCAAGAGAGGATGAGAAATGAGATGGGGAAGGGTTGAGGGAAAGCTTTCTAATTATGATTTGTATTTCCTCATTTGCCCAGGGATGATCACTGTTAGCCTCATTGCTATCCAAGGCTAGGAAAGGCAGCAATGCCAATCATTGCTGAGTAAGATTGGGGAATCCAAGATCCTGATAAAATGAAGAACCAACAGGAATCAGTCTGGCTCTGATTGGTTGTTTTCCCCTCTATTCAAAGACTAGACAATTACCACAGAAGCTGCTTGTCCCCAAAAAGGCACCTCAGGGGGTAGTAAATACTGAAGTGAGGGTGAAAACAAGAAGTGATTGGATCCATAATACAATACTAGAAGTCTCTGCCTTAAATCATGTTCTGTGATAAACTTCTGAAGGGGCACATGGTCCTGAGACAAAGGTAGACACTGCAATGCAAACCATCTGATCACTCCAAGGGAAAAATGGATGAACTCAAAGACATTTAATTCATAATTTACTCTAGGAGTGAAGCTGTATCACAAAGAGCAATGGCCCCACTCTCAAGGTCAAAGTTATGGGCAATTAATAGTAGGGAATAACTCTGTCTAGTAGAGGGGTATATTTATTAAAATAGAGGTTAAACAGCTGTACCAAAAGTCTAATTGTTTAAAAAAGACAGAAACTTAGTTCTTGCCCATCAAATGTGGTCTAATACTGGTATGACAGGACACCAGGATCAAGAGCCTAGTGTCCTTCCGTCTTGTTCTGCCATCCTCACTATGAAACTTCCATCTCTTTGTTAAAGGCAAAGACACAATCAGATCTGTATTCTAGCTAGTGAGAAAAGCAAAAGGGGAAAAGGAAAGATAGACTTCTTTTCTTCTGAAAGTATGAACCTGGAGCTTGCACAAACCACTTATACTCACACTCTGTAGGCCAAAATCTAGTCACATGGTCCCACCTAGTTGCAAGTGAGGTTGGGAAATGAGCCTTTGACTTTGCACTTAGATAAAAGTTGGGTGTTCTATTACCAAAAAAATAAATAAATAAATAAATAAAAGAAAAGAAGAAGGTGAGGAGAATATTAAGGGGCAACTAGCATTTTCTGCTACAGGGGACAATCTCACAAGAGTCACTGATCACAGGTCACAGAAGAACAATTGGAGATACTTGGTTCTTGGCTGCTTGTGTGGCCTCAGAATCAATTGGGCACTTTCTCAATGGTTAATTTATGGCAACGAAGTAAAGAGAAAATATGTGATACTGTATAATGTTGTGTAGAAAAAATATTGGAATAATAAACTACAACTTGATATCAGTAGCTATCTCTGCGAGTGTGGGAATATGGATTGCACTGTGTATGTGTGCGGTTGCTTTGTAACTTTTTTATAATAAGCAAGTATGCATTGTATATATAAGAATATCAAAATTTATGGCAACCAAACTCTGATGTTAACCATTTGTCATCTCTTCTTATAGTAGAAAAAATATAATCAGGCTGTCATTCTTCAGATTCTGTATTTTCCATATCTTAATGATCTTTATTAAGGATCAGTCATCTTGTTGCCACTATCATTCTATAGTCATTCTAAAGTCAAGAAAAGAGTAAAACTGATATTATATACTTACTGATTTTTATAACTGATGGATTTGGTAAGTATGAGGATGTCAATATTTAAGTATGAGGATGTCAATTGCTATACAAATGAATACATTCCTGTTTTCTTCATATATGCTATGAAATGGGTATGTTCCTAGGGGAAAACAGCTTTAGGCGTCTTGTAAACCCCACTTAAAACCAATAAAAGTTATGCCTCTAAAGATGAAAGGACCAGAGAGGATTGAGCATCTACTCTGAGTCAGGTGCTTTCACAAACATTTTACTTAATTCTTACAGCAACCTCTGCCAGTTGGCTTCATCCTTCTTCTATACTTGAGAAAAAGGAGTCCCCGAGTGCAAAGAAGTCACAGAACTAGTATCTAAAATTGTATGTTTCTAATCCCAAAACACGTGCCCCTTTCACTATAACTTATCACCTCTTATACAAAACGAAGTGTGCTGCCTGTCTTGTTTGGAAAAGTTACACATCATACCAAATTATTCTTACTTTTACTTCTGTCCAGCATGAAGTGGGGATGTAGCTGATGTGTTCCCTAGTCCTTACAAATCAACTCCTGTATGTGCTGAAGCACAGACTCAAAGCTAAATGGTCATTTAAAGCTCTCAACATGAACTATTTTTCCTAAGTTTTTTATTTTATGTATTTAACACCTCTAGATAAAACTTCAATAATTATGTCTTTATTCTGAATTTACATTAAAGAGTATACTTATACATGACAAATTATTTATAAATAAACATTTTTAATCATTAAGTGTTTTTAATCATTATTTTGATTTTTGTTTGTGGCTTATTTTGATTCCATTGGGTCTCCTTTAAGGGGCGCATATTTGTATTATTACATTTATTTGGTGGAAAATGAGACACAATTTTTGAGGGGCTGCCCTGTAGTAAGATTTCCACAGAGATTTTATGGAAGAAGTAGGCTGCAAATAAACTGGAATACTTGTAAACCTAAACGTTGCAACCTCGAATATAAATTAAGTTTCTACAAAAGATCACTATAATGAGCAATTTAATAATGATAGTTTTGTATTTTAGCTAAAAGTCCAGAAACAGAAAAATAGGAAACATCAGGACCTAAGTAAAGAAATAAATCTAGACTATGTAATGCTGCTGCCCACACTATACCATTTTCCTCCTGAAATTGCTTTCACATACATAACAACTCATATATCTTTCTTCTTCTCCATGGAAACCTACTTTTCCCTAACAACAATTCTACAAAGCTAATTACTGCCACAAAGATATATGGTACAGAGAAAAGTATTGATCTTGACAATCCTGAGAAAATTGAAAATACCTTGTAAAACACTATTGGTTTGGGCCAACTTTGTGTGAAATGTTTAAATATGTAAATATATCTTAATATGATGCAAATAAGTGAGCACTTCTGAATTGTTTAGCATGCCAAATACTTTGAAATAGCCAGTTGCCTACTCTTTTGAGTTCTAAGACATAACGTGTCCTTTGTGAGACAGAAGGGTTATTCTGCAAACAAGGAATAATTTCTCAATTGTTACAGGTGGACATATGGTCGCATTGATCTGAAAATGCTTAACTGACTTAGACATCCAGAGAGTGGAAAAATAATTTTTCTGGTCAAAGGTTAATTTGTTGCATAGCAATACTTGGCATCAACAGGTACATTTTTTGGTGCCACAACTGTATATCAAGTCCAGCAGTGGGTGTGCAGTTGATTATATGCCAGTGGCAGGCTGCTGAAATGCTATTTTAGCCAGGCCAGCTTGTAGTAATTATAATGACTTGACACCTCTGCCCAAATTTAGTGTCAGGAAAGCTGAAAACTTGTTTCTTAGGAAGAGTATCTGAGGGGTGTGTGTGTGTTGGTGTTGGGGATGGGGCGGGAGGGGCGTGCAGTGGTGGGCTCTGTTTTCTGAATTGTCTTTCGTGGAATTTAATTTTTAGAACAAAACCCTCATAGTTATTTGAATTGTATCAATTTGATCCAAATGCTTTTAAAGTGGTTATGATCACACAAAAAGTTTCTGGAACTTTTTGTTGTTGATGGCGTCTGCCTTTGGAAAGTGATGATGAAAAGATTATATTAGCTTGCGCAGATCTTAGACTCTATCACCGTTTCGTGATTTTTTTGGTGGGGAGTGCCATTTTATCTTAATATATTTCCCTCTATCTATAAAATAGTGTCCATCCACTATTTTCAATTCATAAAACTGTATACATTTTGTAAGAGATCACCTTCTCAGTGCAATTTCCATAGTGTAAACCAGAATCTGTCTTGCTTGATAATATTCTCTTTCTTGAACTCCTTTTTTTTCGTCAGTCCAATTTGTTTGACTGCAAAATTAAGACCATAATTGTCTGGCCTTTTTCTCCTCCTAGTCCCCCAGTAGGTACTCTTATACTTTTCCCCCATCTACTTTCTCCTTGACACTCAAGACAGTCTGATAAAATTGCAAATCTGACTGTACTCACTTTCCTTACTTCCCAAGCACTGAAGTCCTCCTCCCCGGACAGAGGCTGGGGAGAAGGATGGCCTTTGTCTAATAGCTAATTGGAAAATTTCAAGAGGTAATTTCAAGCTTTAACCAGGTTTTTGTGTAGCTAGCAGAGCAGTCATTAAGAAGTATATGGCTTAGTAATGGGTCATTTCTTATTCTTGGCAGGCTCAGGGAGGTACAATTTGAGAGAAGGGGATAAAAGAAAGGCACTAACAGTGCTTTGCATAATAATCTGCTGTACTAACTCCATTGTGAGAGATGTGACCTTGTAAATTATGGAACCTTCGGGAATTATTGCCTTTTCCTTTTTACTGGGTTTGTTTGTACTGTCTCTGCCAAATAGTGTTTGTCCTCAAAGACCATGAGTGAGTGTATGTGTGTACACATAAGTATGTGTTCCAACGCTTAACCATTGGGCAATCAGAAAAAATAGACTTAGCTGCAACTTATTCTGGTGGAAGAAGCTCAGATTAGAACATAAAAGCAGTGCCAATGCACACCTGGATATTTTGATAGGATGTGGAATGTAAATGGACTGTCTTGCTAGACCCTAGGTTGAATAACTCAGATTTATGGTAATTGCTGGCAGCAGAGAGATATACCCAGGACTAAGAACAAGACTTTTGTGTACTGGAAAGATGTCTTGGAAGGTTAGTGAAGATTTGGAAGAACATGGGTGTGGAATTTGGACACACTTCCCCACATACATACTGAGTCCTTTCCCTTTGAGTTATGGGGAGAAATATATTTGCAATGTTCTTTGATATTTTTTCTTCCCTTCTCCACTGTAATTCTCAACCATGCATGGAATTCTAATATACATTACGCCTTAAAGTGTGGAATTAATGGGATAAATAAACAAAGGAGGAAAATGTGTCCTGTCCCACATTTTCGCCTCACTGGGGCCATACGAAGGGGAGCTGTAGCCCATTAGGAGACTCTACCCAATGTCCAAGCTACAACTACAGCGGAATGAGCAGGAGTGAGGCAGCACAGAGAGGTGGGCAGCAACCTACAACACTGAAGAAACTTTTGTGTGGACAACTCATAAGACAAATCGATAAGCTCTCCCCTCTCCCCAAAATGGTGGAGGAAGTAAACACAGAAGATATGGATTACCACTTGTATTCATGATCTTTTTACTATTCAGATTAGAATCCTTCAATAGCTTCCTATTGTCCTTAGAAAAACAGGCATGTTGGGACTCAGAGCACAATACCACAAAATATGGCACCTTGGTAATTGAGAAACTGCAGAAGCAAGAAAGGTCACACTGACCTCCTGCCTTTCTCCTCTGAAGCATGGTCATAAAAGAATTTTCTGATCTACCGCCCTTGAAAGTAGATGATAAGACCCTGTCAGGTGACAGGTGCCCTGCAAATCAAAACTACAATGAGACAGCATCTCACCTAAGTTAAAATGGCTTTGATCCAAAAGACAGGCAATAAGAAATGCTGATGAGAACGTGGAGAATGGAGACTGTTGGTGGGAATGCAGATTAGTACAACCACTATGGAGAACAATATAGATGTTCCTCCATATAAATTTTTGGATCAGCTTGTCAGTTTCTACAAAGAAGCCAACTGGAATTCTGATAGGAATTTCATTGAATCTGTAGACCAATTTGGGAAGCATTACCAACTTAAAGATACTATATTTTCTGACTCATGAATGTGGAATGTCTTTCCATTTGTTTATATCTTCTTTAATTTCTTTCAACAATGTTTTGTAGTTTTCAAAGTATATGTTTTGTACTTCTTTTGTTAAATTTATTCCAATTTTATTCATTTTGTAAATGAACTGCAAGCATCCAGATATCATATTTTTAAATTCTTATTTGTATTCAATAGTTTTGTGGGAACAGGTGGTATTTGGTTGCATGGAAAATTTATTTAGTGGTTATTTCTGAGATTTTGGTGCACCCATCACCTGAGCAGTGTACAGTGTACTCAATGTGTAGTCTTTTATCCCTCGCCCCACTCCCCCTCTCCCCCTGAGTTCCCAAAGTTCATTATTATCATTCTTATTCCTTTGCATCCTCATAGCTTAGCTCCCACTTGTAAGTGAGAACATATGATGTTTGGTTTTCCATTCCTGAGTTACTTCACTTAGAATAGTGGTCTCCAACTTCATTCAGGTTGTTGCAGATGCCATTATTTCATTACCTTTTATGGTTGAGTAGTATTCTATGGTATGTGTGTGTGTATATATATATACATAATATATATTATATATGTGTGTGTGTCACATTTTATTTATCCATTTATTGGTTGATTGGCATTTAGGCTGGTTCCATATTTTTGCAATTGCTAATTGTGCTGCTATAAACATGTGTGTGCAAGTGTCTTTTTCAAATAATGACTTCTTTTCCTCTAGGTAGATACACAGTAGAGGGATTGCTGGATCATGGTAGTTCTATTTTTAGTTCTTTAGGGAATCTCCACACTGTTTCCCACAGTGTTTATACTAGTTTACATTTCCACCAGCAGTGTAGAAGTGTTCCTTTTTCACCATATCTATGCCAACATCTGTTTTTTAATATTTTTTTAAATTATGGGTATTCTTGCAGGAGTGAGGTGGTATCTTATTGTTGTTTTGATTTGCATTTCCCTGATAATGAGTGATGTTCAGTATTTTTTCACGTTTGTTGGCTGTTTGCATATCTTCCTTTGAGAATTGTCTATTCATGTCCTTTGCCCACTTTTTGATAGGATTATTTGTTTTTTTCTTGCTGATTTGCTGGAGTTCTTTGTAGATTCTGGATATTAGTCCTTTGTTGGTTGCATAGTTTGCGAATATTTTCTCCCACTCTGTGTGTTGTTTGTTTACTCTGCTGATTATTTCTTTTACTGTGCAAAATCTTTTTACTTTAATTATGTCCCATGTATTTATCTTTGTTTTTGTTGCATTTGCTTTTGGGTTCTTGATCATGAACTCTTTGCGTAAACCAATGTCTAGAAGAGTTTTTCCAATGTTATCTTCTAGAATTTTCATGGTTTTAGGTCTTAGATTTAAGTAGTTGATCCATCTTCAGTTGATTTTTGTATAAGGTGAGAGATGAGGATCCAATTTCATTCTTCTACATGTGGCTTGTCAATTATCCCAGCACCATTTGCTGAATAGGGTGTCCTTTCCCAACTTTATGCTTTTGTTTGCTTTGTTAAAGATCAGTTGGCTGTAAGTATTTGCCTTTATTTTTGAGTTCTCTATTCTGTTCCATTGGTCTATGTGCCTATTTTTACACCAGTACCATGTTGCTTTGGTAACTACATACTTGTAGTATAGTCTGAATTCAGATAATGTGGTGCCTCCATATTTGTTCTTTTTGCTTAGTCTTGCCTTTGAAACTATTGTAAATGAAATTACTTTCTTTATTTCAATTTTTAATTGCATATTGCCAGTGTATAGAAATACAATTGATTTTTGTATATTGATTTCATATCCTCCAACCTTGCTGAATTCATTTATTAGTTTTAGCAGTTTTTTTAGTGATGTCTTAGGATTTTCTTTATGCAAGATTATCATTGCTAAACAGATAGTTTTACTCCTTCCTTTCCAATCTTCATTTTCTTGTCTAATTTCCCTACCTAGAACTTCCAGTATGATGTTGAATAGAAGTGATGAGAACAGATATCTTTTATTATTCTTGATCATAGGAGGAAATCATTCCATCTTTTACCATTATGTATGATGTTATCTGTATGTTTTTGTTGATGCCCTTTATCGGGCTGCAGAAGTTTCTTTTTAATTCTAGTTTGCTGAAGTTTTTTTTTTTTTTTTTTTTTCCACCATGAAAAGGTGTCAGGAATTATCAAATGCTTTGTTGCATCTATTGAGATGATCATGTGCTTTTTGTTTTTTATTCTAATGATATGGTGTAATATATCAATTCATTTTCAGGTGTTAAAACAAACTTGCATTGCTGGGGGTAAATCACATTTGTTCATAGCGTATAATTTTTTTACATGCTGATGGATTAGGTTTGCTAATATTTGATTATTTTGTGTCTGTATTAATAACATGTATTATTATAGTTTTATTTTTTATGACTTTGTCTTATTTTGATATCAAAGTGATACTGGCCTCATGAAATTATTGAATTGGGATGTGTCTTTCCTCTTCTTCTCTTTGGAGGAGCTTGAAAAGGATTGGTATTCATTTTTATTTAAATATTGGTAGAATTCACCTGTGTTGACATCTGGGCTTGGACTATTTTTTTGTAGGTAATTTTGTGATTACTAATCCTATCTCTGTACTTGTTATCCTTGTTCATCTTTCAAGTGTGCATTCTGCTATTTTTAGGTATAGTGTTCTGCAAATATCAATTAGACTACATGCTATGTTTTGGTTGTGTCCTCCCAAAATTCATACATTGAAACCTAATTACTAAGGAGATGGTATTAGAAGGTGAGGCCTTTGGGAGGTGATTAGGTCATAAGGGCAGAGCCCTTATGAATGGGATTAGTGCCCTTATAAAAGAGGCCTGAAGAAGTGTTTTAGCTTTTCTGCCCTTCTGCCACATGAGGACACAGCAAGATGTGCTGTCTATGAAGCTGTCCTCACCAGATACCATATCTACTGACACCTTGGTCTTAGAATGTCCAGCCTCTAGAACTGTGAGCAATATATTTTTGTTGTTTATAAATTACCCAGTTTCATGTATTTTGTCATAGCAGCCTGAATGTACTAAGACACTAAGTTAACTGATATTGTTGCTCAGATCTTTTGTATTCCTATTGATTTCTTTTTTTCTAGTTATGCTGGCAATTACTGAAAGAAGTATGCTCAAATTTCCAACTCCATTTATGGCTTTTTCTGTTCTTCCTTTTAGTTCTGCAAGTTTTTGTTTTGTATACAGTGAGGCTCTATTATTAGATGGATACACACTTAGTATTATTATGCCTTGTCAATATATGAATTTTTTTTCTTATCATAAAATGTCTCCTTTATCCCTGGTACTACTTGTAGCCTAGTATGTCTGTAAGAAGTCTACTTTTTCTGATATCAGTGTAGCTACACCAGTTTATCTTACTCCACATAATTTGTTGACCAGTAATTCCTAGGTCTTGATTTACATGGAGCACCAGATAATCTTCTTTTCCCAATGTGGGAATGAGCTTTCTAGTCAGTTTCCTTCTTGGGTTGTGCTGAACCTTAAGATGGTGACTAGAGATATTTACCTAATGGTACTTAAATGGTATTTCATTGATAAGTAATGTAATCTTGTCAAGATTTAAAGCAGATCTATATGGATAATATATAGATTATTTGTGGTGAGATTCAGCATCACAAAATGAGGGACCATAGCAAAGTCCTCCTTGTTACTAGTTATTCTGGATAAACAACTATTATCATGAGTTGGGGATATTGGTGCCCAAGAAAGTGATTTCAAAAGGTTGTAGAGGAGGAAAGTTTCAACATGTGTGCATGCTTTGAATAATGGAGAACAATATTTTGGGCAGGAGGTCACAAACTTGAGAGTAGCTCTTCCTTCTACATAGACTAAAATAGCTTGAAGTCTGTTCCACTGCAGCATGAATAATGATGTGGCATTGTGACATGGTTTGCCTGGTGTTTATGTATGTATTGATTGCATAGCCACAAGTGAAGGACTCTGGTTGTAATGTTAATTTGATATCTGAAAAAGCTCTAAGGAGTTTAAATGAATAGAGAATGCATTCCATTCAAAGGCTCTGATTGTTATTAAACATGTTATTCGTGAATCAAATCTGTGAGTCTAGTGACAAGTAAGATGCAAAAGCCTGTTGAGGAAATTTTGAAATATATTCACAGTTGTATGAATTCAAGAAGAATGGTTCAGAGCATGTGCACTGGAAAATTATTTCCAGTCTAGTTGTGTGCTCTTGAGCATGTTACTTAATCTAAGATTAAGTTTTTGTATTTATAAAATCTAGATAATAATGGTATCTGACAGGTGTTTGGTGAGAATTTAAAGATATAGTCCCTTTAAAGCACTTAGCAGAGTCCTTAACACATGGTAACCATGCAATAATTTGTAGTTACTACGTTTATTATTATTATCATTATCATGGCTATTACTACTACTATGTTTTAATGGTTTAATCACCAACACCATCACTAAAGGCAATTTCAATGGATGTAATTCTAGGAAAAGGAAGACCAACACAGAAGGAATGTATGAGAAGAAAGAAAAAATGTTAACCATATAAAATGTTCAACATGTAAGCAAAATCAGTCATTATTGATATCAATAGTGTGTATTTTGTGGGGTTAAAAACTGAGATAGAATTATGTAGTTGTATGGCTAATAAAAAGTATAGAAGTTGTAAGTGGGGAGTGATTGGCATTCAAGTTCTAAGGTCCTTACATTATTTGGGAAGAAGATAAAATTATTTATTTATTTTAGACTTGTTAAATAAGCATATAAAAATTCTAAGGTCACCACAAAAGAATAGAAATACAGTATATCTCCTGAACTACTAGAAATAAAAATTAGAATATGAGTGAATAAAAGCAAAAATAAAACTCAAGCAATGCTTATGAAGAAAGTAAGAAGGGAGAATTTCAAAGGCATTATGACTATGTGTCCTGCTTTTACCAGGAGGGCAACATACTAAATAAAGGTTATATTTTTATGATACACTAATAATTGTTGAGTAGTCGCTTGGTTCTGAAGTTCAAGCATTAAATGTCTCATATAATCCAGGTATCTGGCTTACGTGCAAGTATGAACACAGGCAATGAATGCTGAGTTGCTCCACAAGTTCTCCTTTACCTGACCTTCCCAGTTGGATAAGTTTTGCTGCTTTGAAGGAACCAGGCTGAACTGAGTTGGGTACAATTGGACCTGAAGCAGCCCACAAAGTCTGGAGAAGATGAGGCTAGAGAATCCCAGCTCCTTAAATACTCTGTGTTTTAGGACTTACTCTTAGGATCCTAACTGGAAGCAACTCCTAATTCTGCCCTAAAGAGGATCTAAGTTATTAAAGGAGGAACCTCTTGGTTATATTCTGACCTGGGCTAATGGGATTCTCTAGGTCTGTGCCAGTCACGTATTGAACTAGCATGCTGATTCACTCTGCACTGCTCTTTCCCTTGTTAAAAGTCAGATAAAAGAATTAATCTCAAGAATTGTATTCAGACCAGTGTATACTACTTGAAAGGAGTGAACCCCACTCATTACTTCTTGTTTCTGGTCTTGTGTATTGACTGTCCTCCTGGTCCCCCATTAGAATATAAGATCCATGAAGGTAGGGATTTTTGTTTGTTTCATTCATCACCATAACTCCAGTTCATAGAACAGTAGCTGACACATAGCGGGTGTTCAATAAATATTTCAATAATTTAATGAATAATATAGATAACATTCTGTTTGGGAAAGGCAACACCATGAGATGCTAGAGCCAAAAAAAAAAAAAAAAAAAACCTTAGAAAACATCTAGTGCAACACTGGTAGTTTACTTTGCAAAGAAGTTGGTCAACACAGTCTCCCTGAGTGAGTTCAATCTACATCATGGTTCTGCTGTCCACATGGTACTAAATGAGGCCTCACTCATGTATTTCTCCAGCCCATGACCATCTGTCAAGCACAAGGCCGATACACAGAGATGTTATTGACATTCCTTGCTAGATATCTCACATGCACCTAAATACAACACTCCAATTGGTCTCATTAGCTGATGCTTTTGAGGATATTAATGAGAAAAACTGATTTATGGCATAATTGACCAACTATATATCAAATCAGGTTTTTCACTTTGGCTGCCAGGATAGTACCTGCTCAAGCCCAAATGGTTGGCCTATTTTTGTCTCATTCTATTCCAGCCCATATTTCCTGATCTAATTTATATTTCCCTGGTCTTAGTGCTTTATTTATTTAACTATTTTTCTTGTGTACTTTCTGGGAGTCATTTCAAGTTTTTTTTTTTTTTTTTTTTTTGTGGAATTAAGCACAGTAGGAATAAAAAGGAAGCAATTATTATCTTTTTCTACAAACTTCCTTCCCTCCTTCTATCCTCTATTCTGGTTTTTCTCACCCTCCTCTTTCCAGGGTCTACAAATAAGAACTTCCCTACTGGTTTCCCTAACTCTCTTGAGTCTTGCCCACACCTAGTTTATATTCCATAAAGTTGCCAAAAAACACTTTCTAAAATATATCCTTGGTAATGCTCTTTGCCTGTTATAACCTCTTCATTGATGACCCTCCACTGCCTAGGAATGAAATTCAGACTTCATTATATGGAAATGAAGGTTAAACTCTGAAGATATGCCTCTTCATGCTTCTCTTCCCACATCCTTCAGCTGGACTAGATCAAATCTCTTACACCTGCCTGGAGTGCTCTATGCTCTTCTACATCCACATGTATTCACATGAGCTGTCCTCTCTCTGTGGAAACTTTGCTTTTGACTCATCAAATTCTACAGCTTTCAAGACTCAGTTCACGTGTAACTAATGTCTCCTGGGAAGTGTTCCCTAAACCCCACTTGATCCTATTTCTTATAGAACACCTGTGCCGTCTATTTTCCTTTCTTATAGTCCTTATCCCACAGTTGTACAATTATTTGTGTTCAGTTTTTTCTAATTTTATGTGAGTCCCCCAACCACACTGTTTTATGTTCACAGTTTCTCCCAGAGACCCTTGAGCATTGCTTGGCATGTAGGAGATAATTGATATTAATGCTAAGCACAATGGTCAATATTTTTATAAGGTACTGTGCACTAAACACTGTTCTCCTATAATAGCAGTAGGAGATAGATATTATTGTTAAACACATGTTGTAGATAAAGAAACTGAGGCAAAGATGTACTAAGTAACTTACCCAAGGTAACTTGGTAAGTTCTGAGGCCAGGATCCAAACAATAAAATACGGCTCCAGAGCCACTTTTCTTAAAAACAAGGAGATTCCCTTATAGTAAATGATTCCAAATAAAGAAAATAGTCTTCAGAGAAATTAAGGTGTATGTCCAAGGCCAATAACGAATCAGTAGTAAATATTCTAAGATAAACATACATTAATTTTAAAAATCAGTGATGTTGTTGGATGATGGTTGTGATTGTGGTCTACAAGTTGTGATTTCTCCAGGGTAATGAGTAGTTCTGACTGTTAGGTTATTAATAGACTTCTTAAGGCTCTCCATTCAAAGTGAAATAAATATTAAATTCTTAATAGGATTTAAGTTTACATTTCAATGGAACCCATAAAGGACAGCCTCAAGAGAAAATGTTTTCTTCTGGTTCCAGTTCTGCACCTGAATTGTGGCAAGTGTGGTGATATGGTTTGGCTGTGTCCCCACCAAGATCTCATCTTGAACTGTAATTCCCATAATTCCCATGTGTTGTGGGAGGAACCCAGTGGGAGGTGATTGAATTATGGGGGCAGGTCTTTCCTATGCCGTTCTCATGATAGTGAATGAGTCTCGAGAGATCTGATGGCTTTAAAAATGGGAGTTTCCCTGCATAAGTTCTCTCTTTGCCTGCTGCCATCCATGTAAGACATAACTTACTCCTCCTTGCCTTCCATGGTTGTGAGGCCTCCCCAGCCATGTGGAACTGCAAGTCCATTAAACCTCTTTTGTTTGTAAATTGCCTAGTCTTGGGTATGTCTTTATCAGCAGCGTGAAAATGAACTAATACATGTGGTTATGAACATCACTTAACCTTTAGTCTCTTGGGAACTTTATAAATGATTTGTAGTTGTCTTGGTCCTCTGAGAAACAGATGCCAAGATGGGATTAAATTTGTCAGAAACTTAGTAGGAGACTTGCTTGTGAGAGAAAATTGAGAGGTAGCTAGAAGAGGCTGGAAGAGCCATCAGACTGCAATGTAGGTCTAAACCCAAGTGAAGAACATAGGGAAGGAAGGAAGCTTGAGTGGGAGTATCTTAGTCTGTAATGCAGTTCTAAGATAGTCTGGCAATGCTGTAGGGGAATCCTTGTGCTTGTCACCCATCAGAGGAATCCTCTCAGGAATGTGCTCACTTTGGCACCCTTGCCGTCCTTAGTCATTAGCTGTGAGGAGCCCCACCAAGCTATCATTACCTGAGAAGAGTTGCTTTGGAGAAAAAGGCAGATGGATTTCAGAATATAACAACTGGGACTGCCAGTCCACTGAAATCCTCAGAGTAGAAGATCTGAGATGCATTCTCTTGGCCACCACACATTTTACTAGCCTACTGTCTTTGAAATCAGTGAAAGTTGTTATTATTAAGTTTTACTCTTGAGTCATAAAAGTGACTTACAAGCTGCGTTCTTCCAAGCATGGTGGCATATTTTTTTATTTTGGTGAAAGAAAAAATTATAAGATTCTTTTTATTCAGAACACATTAAAATCAAAGGAACTGACTTGACAAAGGACAAAAGAACTACTACGTTAAAATTTAGCTGTATACCTTTGGGTAAATTAGTTAATATATCTATTGTTGGATTTCAATTTAAGTGCAGTTAACAAATGAGCATTTCCCTTTAACAGTTCCTAAAGTGGAGAAGATAGGTGAAAGAATGGGTGGAGGACATTGGGAAGCAAGTGTTTTAATAAACACCACAGAAAACATCAGCACTCTACTTCTAAACCAGACCACCTTCTGAGACTTGACTTCATCTACCACTCTCTGATTGTGTATTCTATATCTCCACTCTCTTATTGTGCATGTATTAAATTTGGCAAACTTTTTAAGAAATACAGATAAGTAAATCAAGCAATATTAAAACTATGAAATATTATGACCTCAAGATAATCACTGTTAACATTTTGTGTCAACTTCCTAACATTTTCCAATGAAAATATATGCATTTTGAAATTAGAATAACACTATAATTACTATTAATGTTTTGCAATATACATTTTTACTTCTATGTTATGAATATTTAGTAAATATTAGATATTTGTTATCAGTTTTTATGACTGCACAGTATTCATACTTTGTATGTATGTACTACAATGTATTGAAACAATTTCCTATTGTAAGGCATTCAGACACAATAAATTGTTTCTGGTTCTTCACTATTTATAAACAATTCAGTCATACATATCTTATGTATGTGTCTTTTCTAACTTGTCTGATTTGTTTCTGAAGATCTGTTTCTCAACATAGAATTGCTGGATCAAAAAATATGAAATTATTTAAGGAAACACGATAGGATACAAAGCACATTGAGGTTATCCCATGAGTAGTGGTCAATATTGTCAAGAAAAGGGTTAGTTTGATCTGTGGATTTCCCATTTTTTTGAGGAATCTAAAGGATTTAGTGCTGCCTCCTTTTATTTCAAAAAATTGACCTCCCCTTCCCTTCTAATGGCACTGGGGGAGGATTCTCAGAACCTTGAGAAGATGTGCATTTTCTTCAGGGTAGAGCTAGAATGCTTAGGAAGAACAGAGATAGAAAGACTAAAGTGATCACAGGAAAAAGAAAAAAAAGGTTGAGGGAAGCAGAGTAAGAGAAAATGAGGTTTCCAAGATGCCATCTCAGGCAGATTCTGTATACACTGAAAGATAATCCAAAATAAGTGAATGTTTTATACCTCTTGAACTCTGATCACATGTGACCATGTAATAGTTAAATATTTTTTCTTACTGATAATTGTTCCTAAATAAGATGCCAGGTATAATAATCCTAACAAAAGTATGGCAATTATAAAATACACTGGCTATTTGTTCATCAATATTCATGTTCTCTTCCTCCTTGTCACTTGACTAGACATTTCCTAGGGTCCCTCGTAATTGAATTATGGTCAAAGGAATGTAAACAGATGTACTTCACATCTGTTTGATATGGGAATAAATCTTCCAGTTATTTTCCATGTTCTCTTCCTTTCTTTGTCTGGTGATGAAGCCACATGATAGAGGAAGCCTTAGTTCCTAAATGACTACATGAAACAGGACTCCTGGGTGACCTGCCCCGGACCATGACGTGAACAATGAATAAACTTTTATTGAGGCAAGTGGCTGATTTGCGGGTTGTTTTAGGAGTCGGGCAATACTAGCACACTTATATTTTAAATAACTCAAATTATCCCAAATGGTTGAGTGTTTCATTTAATTCTTATTATATATTTGCCCTTACAGTGTTTCCTTGTATGACAGAAAGAGAAATAATTCCTAGTGGGACAATCCCCTAGTCTATCTTAGGGACCACAGAATGGCAATGTACTGAAACTGGAAATAGCTTTAACCACTGTTCTGTCAGATATTTTCTGAACGCTAGGCTTTGACTAGGTAGACTAGAAACGTTTGGCAATTTCTCTCATTCACTAGGTATTTCCTGTTCATCTGCTCACACTTGGACTCAGAATCTTTAGAAATATAATTTAGGTATTGATGTTCACAATTCTCCCCAGTCTCCTTTATTAGTTTCTCAAAATGAGGTTCGGTAACAAGACCGGACAACATAATGTAATGGAAAGAATAGATAGTTAATATTTGGGTTCTTGATTGCATTTGTTCCTTTGATTCTTTTTCTTATTTTGCCTTGGATAAACCACCTAACATCTCTCTAAGACTCAGTTATTTTAGTCTATAAAATAGGGATAATAATATCTGCAGTATTTTCTCAAAGTGCAGTTGTGAGAATAAGAAGAAATCATAAATGTGAGACTGTGTGAACATCTTTAAAGGACCATACAAATTCATGGCATTATAGCAAAAATAAATTATTATTATTATTATTATTGATTTTCTCCTTAGTGTAACTCTTAATGTTATGTGGATCTATGATGGGCTTGGGTGGAGGAAGATAATTAATGGGAAACAAAAATAAAACGAGGCTGATCACAGTTGTTTTCATCCTTGGCCGGCCATAGGAATCACCTATGATGCCTTATAAACTCATGTACCTCAAAATTTTAACTCAAAAGGACCAGAATGGGCTTAGATGATTACGTTGTGCAGCCAGAATGGAGGGTCACTGGTGTATAATACAGCACAGTGGCTTCCTACTTGTATTAGACTTAGCAAGAAATTTTGAAAAAATAGATTGGCCTGCAGTTCCTCTGCCATTCCCACTCCACATATCCCAATTTAGTCAGTGTAAATGGGGTTCAGGACTTTGCCTTATTGCTTGGCTCCCCATGTATTCTGATGCAACTCAGTACATGGTTATTTTTAAAAAATAAAATAATTTTTATTGTCCAAATTAGAACACTTTTGACTCATGTGTTAGTCTGAGTCCTCTGAGAAGCAGATGGCCAAATGGAATTAGACATATGAGAAATGTATTAGGGGAAATGCCTGTGAGAGAAAATAGGGAGAGGGTCAAAAGAGGCTGGAAGTGCTGTCAGACTTTGATGCAGGTCTGACCCCAAGTGAAGGAAAAAAGGAAGGGAAAAAAGGATGGACAGAAGCACAATGTAATTCTAAGAAAAGTTCAGCAAGATAATAGGGGAGTCCTCAAGCCAAAGTTTGGTGTTAGAGAAATTCTGCATCACCCAGAAATGGGCAAGTGTCCTGCCATGGGGGAAGTGGAATCAGTGCAAGCATGGGATAGATTGTAGAGCACAGTACCTGAGGCGATCAATCAATTACACGCCCTGTAGTTGAAGATCATAGAGGTATATTTTCACAGCCACCATGAAGAAATATGGGGGCATCTTTAGTAATTTCACTCAGACAGGAGGTGTAAATGAGAGTTGTTCTGTTCAAAGCAGGACATAAGGACATTTTCTCCATGGTCTGCACTTGGGAAACATAATGGTTAAGAGCTTTGTAATCAGTGGATATGATATGGAAACAGTTTTCAAGCTAGCCTACCTAATTACACTGTAACTAGTTCCTTGGGGGAACCTAATTAACCTTACTAAACTTCAGTTTACTCATTAGCAAAATGAGAATACAACTAATTGCAACAACTGCATTGTCAGCTTGTTGTGTGGAGAAAAAGAAATTATATACATGAATCAATTAACATATAAGGTGCTCAGTCAATGACACTACTAGTATTTTTTTAGTTTATCTGGAGAGATAATATATACCCCTCAAATACCGTCCATGCCAGCTCCAAGTTCCACCATGCAACCCATCCCATGAGGTCTCAGCATTGCAGAGTTAGATTGGACAGTAACAGACAAACCACTTAGAAAACACTTGCTAATGAAGTTGAAATTTGAACAACAATTATCAGAGAAGCTTTACTTTCATAGAGATACCATTGTGTAAGGAGCCTGATCAGCTTTTTTGCAAGCCTGGCATTGATAATTTCTCCACAGTTCATCAGAATTATTTTCTTGTCTGATATAAGAGCCATTAACTCATTTTTAAATTAGGGCTTTTTCCTCCCCTTCCTTTGTTTGACTACAAGAGACAGTACTTTTTGACTCTTCAGAGTACGGAGAATAGCTTTAGATAGTAAGTATTTTTAAATTGTAATAACAACAATACATAAGAAAATTAATGGAATTTGTTTTAAGTCTGTACATTAAAGATAGAGGTTATAAACTAGTCAGATATGTGTGGGAGGATTTTTTTCTAATATGTACCAATTCAGAGAGAACACTTAAAGCACTTATTGTTTATAATTTACAAAAGGTGTTTTTTTGCTCTAATGTTACAGTTAAACCCACTCTGAAAACAGTATCCACCATACTACTAAACATGACAGGTTTTTACAATCTTAATTAGCTAGAGAATGCCTTTTTTGAACTGAGGTTAATTCCATCTATTAATTTACCCCCTGGAGAACAAATCTGCCAAACATGCTTATTACCTGTTCCTGTGAACAAGCAATTCATCCACTAGCATCCTCAACACTCTCTCTGCCAGCCTTTGGCTTCCTCTCTCCCAATGATCCAGATGTGTCTGATGGTGGAGAAGGTTTTTTGCTAAGCAAGGTTTCTTTATTACTCTTTGATTTTTAAAAAATAAACAGGTTTATGAAAATATAATTCTAAATCCACATGTTTTAACTATTTAAAGTGTGCACTAAATGGCTTTTAGTGTACTCATGTTGAGCACCTTTTCAATATGCCTGTTGGCCATTTGTATGTCTTCTTCTGAGAAACATCTATTCAAATCTTTTGCCCATTTTTTATTAGATTATTTTTTCTATAGAGTTGTTTGAGTTCCTTATATATTATGGTTATTAATCCCATGTCATATGGGTAGTTTGCAAATATTCACTCCCATTCTGTGGGATGTATCCTCACTTTGTTGACTGTATCCTTTGCTGTGCAGAAGCTTGTTAACTTGATGTGATCACATTAGTCTATTTTGGCTTTGGTTGCCTGTGCTTGCATGGTGTTACTCAAGAAATGTTTGCCCAGACTAATATCCTGGAGTTTCCCCAATGTTTTCTTGTAGTAGGTTCATAGTTTGAGGTCTTAGGTTTAAGTCTTTAATCCATTTATTTGATTTTTGTATATGGTGAGAGATAGAAGGCTAGGTTCATTCTTCTGCATATGGATATCCAGTTTTCCCAACATCATTTATTGAAAAGACTGTCTTTTCCCCAGTGTATGTTCTTGGCACCTTTGTCAAAAATGAGTTCACTATAGGTGTGTGGATTTGTTTCTGGGTTCTCTATTCTGTTCCATTGGTCTAAGTGTCTGATTTTATGAAAGTACCATACTATTTTGGTTACTATAGCTCTGTAGGATAATTTGAAGTCAAGTAATGTGATTCCTCCAGTTTTGTTCTTTTTACTTAGGATAGCTTTGACTACTCTGGGCCTTTTGTGATACCATATAAACTTTAGGATAGTTTTTTTTTTTTTCTATTTCTGTAAAGACTGTGACTGGTATGTTGATAGGAATTGGATTAATCTGTAGATTGCTTTGTGTACTATGGACATTTTAACATTAGTGATTTTTTTAATCCATGAATATGAAATATCTTTCCATTTCTGGTGTCCTCTTCAATTTCTTTCATCAGAGTTTTATAGTTTTTATTATAGAGATTTTTCACTTCTTTGGTTAATTTCTACATATTTAATTTAATGTGTGGCTCTTGTATTAATTTTAAATTTCTTTTTCACATTGTTCACTGTTGGCATGTAGAAATACTACTGATTTTTGTCTGTTGATTTTGTAACCCACAACATTACTGAATTAGTTTAATAGTTTTTTATGGAATCTTCAGGTTTTCCAATATATAAGATCATACCATCTGCAAACAAGGATAATTTGACTTCTTCCTTTCCAATGTGGAAGACCTTCATATCTTTCTTTTGTCTGATTGCTAGGACTTCCAGTACTATATAGAATGACAGTGGTAACAATGGGCATCCTTGTCATGTTCCAGATCTTAGAGGAAAGGTTTTCAGTTTTTCCCCATTTAAGATGATACTAGCTGTGGGTCTGTTGTATATGGTTTTTGTTATGTTGAGGTATGTTATTTCTACAACCAGTTTTTTAGGGTTTTCATCTGAAGGGATATTGAATTTTATTAAATGCTTTTTCAGCATCAATTGAATTGATCATATGGTTTTTATCCTTCACTCTGTTGATATGATGCATCACATTGATTGATTTGCATATGTTGAACCATCCTTGCCTCCAAGGAATAAAACCCACTTGGTCATAATGGATGATCTTTCTAATGTATTGTTGAATTTGGTTTGGAAGTATTTTGTTGAGAATTTTTGCATCAATATTCATTAGAGATATTGGCCTGTAGTTTTCTTTTTTGATGTGTTTTTGTCAGGTTTTGGTTTCAGGGTAATACTGGCCTCATAGAACGAGTTTGGAAGTATTCGTGCCTTCTCTATTTTTCCAAATAGGATGAGTAGAATTGGTATTAGTTCTTCTTTAAATGTTTGATAGAATTAAGCAGTAAAGCCATTGGTCCCAGGCTTTTCATTGGTGGGAGAATTTTTATTACAGCTTTGACCTTGTTACTTGTTATTGGTCTGTTCAGATTTTGAATTTCTTCATGGTTCAGTCTTCATAGGTTGTATGTGTCTAGGAATTTGTTCGTTTCTTCTAGGTTTTCCAAATTTATTGGCATATAGTTGCTCACAGTAGCCACTAGTGATCCTTTGAATTTCTGCAGTATCAGTTGTAATGTCTCTTGTTTCATTTCTGATTTTATTTATTTGCATCTTCTCTCTTTTTTTCTTAGGCTAAATGTTTGTCAATTTTGTTTAAGTTTTCAAAAAACCAACTTTTTGTTTCACTTATCTTTTGTATTGTTTTCTTCATTTAAATTTCATTTATTTCTTCTCTGATCTTTATTCTTTCTTTTCTTCTACCAATTTTGAATTTAGTTTTCTCTTGTTTCTCTTGTTCTTTAAGATGCATCATTAGATTGTTCATTTGAAGTTTTTCCTCTTTTTTTGATGTAGGCATTTATAACTATAAACTTCCCTTTAAGTACTGCTTTTGCTGTATCCCATAGCTTTTGGTATGTTGTGTTTCCATTATAATTTGTTTCAAGAAATTTTTCAATTTTTTTCTTAATTTCTTCATTGACCCACAGGTCACTTAGGAGCATATTGTTTAATTTTCATGTACTTGTATAGTTTCCAAATTTTCTCTTTTTTTTATTTTCTAATTTTATTCCATTGTGGTCAGAGAAGATGCTTGATATTATTTCCGGTTTTTTGAATGTTTTTAGACTTGTTTTGTGACCTAACATATAGTCTATCCTTGAGAATGATCCATGTGCTGAGGAAAAGAGTTTGTATTCTGCAGCCATTGGATAAAATGTTCTATAGGTATCTATTAGATCCAGTTGGTCTATAGCACAGATTAAGTGTGATGTTTCTTTGTTGCTTTTCTGTCTGTAAGATCTGTCCAATGCTGAAAACAGGGTGTTGAAGTCTCCAGCTATTATCGCATTTGGGCCTATCTCTTTAGATCTAATAATATTTCCTTTATATAGCTGAATGTTCCAAAGTTTCTTCTTGTTTGTTTTAAATTATTTCAATCTCTTTGTTAAACTTATCTGATTCCGTCTTTATTTGAATTCCCTTTCTGTCATGCTGAATTTCTTTGAGTTTCATTAAAACTGCTATTTTGAATTTTCTGTCTGAAGGTGACATGTCTCTGTTTCTCCAGGATTGGTCTCTGGTGCCTTATTTACTTCATTTGGTGATGCCATGTTTTCCTGGATGGTGTTGATGCTAGTAGATGTTCTTTGGTGTCTGGACATTGAAGAGTTAGGTATTTATTGTAGTCTTCATAGTTTGGGCTTGTTTGTAGGCATCCTTTTTGGGAGGGCTTTCCAGATATTTGAAAGGACTTGAGTGTTGTGATCTAAGCTGTATCTGCTTTAGGGAGTAACCCAAGCCTAGTAATGCTGTGGTTCTTGCAGACTTGTAGAGGTACTATCTTGATGATCTTGGACAAAATCCAGGATATTTCTCTGGATTACCAGGCAGAGACTCTTAGTCTCTTCCCTTACTTTCTCTCAAACAAATAGAGGCTCTCTCTCTGTTCTGAGCCACCTGATGATGGAAGTTGAGTGACATAAGCACACAAGCACTCCTGTGGCCACCACCACTATGACTGCACTGGATCATACCTGAAGCCAGTACGACACTGGATCTCTCATGAGGCCTGTTGTACCCATCCCTCTGGATTCTGCCTATGTTCACTCTAGGTTCTGGGGCTCTAGAATCAACCAGTGGCAATATCAGCCAGGCCTGTGCCCTTCCTTTCAGGATGGCGAGGTTCCCCAGACCCCAGGTGGGTCCAGAGTTGTTGTCTGGAGGGTCAGGGACTAGACTCAAAAACCTTAAAAGTCTACCTGTTATTCTATTGTATTACATCTGAGCTTAGTCAAACCACAAAACACAGTTTTCCCCACTTTTCCCTCCCCTTTCCAAAGGCAAAGGAACCTTACCCCATAGTCACCACCATCCCAGCCATGAAGAGTATTGCCAGAATACTGCTGATGTTCTGTTAAGGCCCAAGGGTTCTTAAATCACCTTTGATGAATGCTGCCTGGCCTGGAACTCACTTTTCAGGGAAGTGGGCTCCCCCCTTGCCAAGGGAAGGTCCAGGAATGCCATCCAAGAGTCAAGTCCTAGAGTTAGGGACCCCAAGAGTCCGCTTGGTGCTCCAACCTCCCATAGCCATGCTGGTACCTAAGGTGCAAGACAAAGTCCCTTTGACTTTTCCCTCTACTTTTCTCAAGCAGAAGGAGTTTTTCCCCATAGCCACCACAGTTGGTAATGTGTTGAGCCTCACCTGAAGCCAGCAAGTCTCAGAGGCTCACCCAAGGCCCTCAACCTGGGTATTGCAAGTGATGAATGGTGCCAGGACTTGGCCTTTTCCTTCAAGGCAGTAGGTTCCCTTCTGGTCCAGGGTGTGTCTAGAAGTGTCTAGGGCCTGGAATTGGGGCCTCATGACTCTGACTGGTGCCCTATCCTGATGTGGCTGAGCTGGTATCCAAGATGCAAGATAAAGTCTCTGTCTCTCAAAGTCCCTGTCCTCTCCTCAAGTAGAAGTAAGGAGTCTCTTTTGGAGTCATGAGTTGTGTACCCTGGAGTTAGGGAATGGGTGATGCCAGCACTCCCTTAGCTGCCCTTGCTAATACCTCAGTATGGCATCTGCCCCCTCAGTCCACTGTCTCTGGGCCTAGTTCAGCACTAGGACTCACGAGTTGCAATCCTTGTTGCCTAGACTACCTTTCAAGTTTATTTGGAGACAGAGAGCACTGTAGCCCTAGGCGATGAGGTTTGCAAGAACTCTAGTTTGGACTGCTGGGCTTGGTGATTCCACTCTGGCAGGGGTCTGTTTAAATGCTCCCTCTGTGGGCAGGTGTAAGCTGAGTTTGTTCTGGTTTTCTTTTCTGCCCTACCAGGACAGCACTGAGTTCAATGCCTCACAATTGTTGTGCTCTTTTTCCCTCAGAGCCCAGAGATGCTCTCTGTAGCAGGCCACCACTGCTGAGGGTAAGGGAGGGGTGGCATCCGCCATTCAGAACTGTTTTTTTCTATCTCTTTAGTGCTTCTTTCAGTGATATGAAGTTAAAACTAGGTATTATAAGCGCTCACCTGATTTTTGGTTCCATGAAGATTTTTTTTTTTCCTGTGTAGATAGTTGTTAACTTAGTGTCCTTGAGGAGGGGACAATCAGTGGAGCCTTTTGTTCTGTCACCTTGCTCTGCCTTTCTCCTGGAATTGTTTTCTTATAAAGAGTTGTTTTTAATTGAAAGTTTCACAGAAGACCATTTTTTTAAACTTTGAGTTGGGACTTCAGAAATCATGAGTGATCACAAACACATACAAAATTTCAAATCTAGGTTATTCATTGCAGAGGGCTGCTCAAGGAGGGCAATGTCCTGTCACATCTGAAAGAGTTGGCATACTCCTGGTTGCTAAGAGCGTCACTATCAATTACTTTGCTTGTAAGGGAGCTTCTCTACAGATTCAGGAAGCAGGTGAGGTCTGTGATGGGCTCCTCAACTCCTCTTTCCTTGGAGCCTCATCTAAAGCTTCCCAGAGTTCTCTTAAGGCATCCCTACTTTTCTGACATTCCTTGGTTACCATGTGGCCACCATGTGGTCTCCTACCCAAGCCTGCCTTTGCTGATCAGTATCCTGAATGTCTCATTCTCAGCTACCCATCTTCCCACCTCAAATTTTCTGTGTGATGACATTTTTCTTAGCACAGAAGTCAGCATACAGTGGCAGACTATGGTAAGGAGATGGTAGGGGCAGGAGATGTGACCACAAAAGCAACATAGGCTCCAGAGATGTGGGAGAACTTCAGTGAGACATACATTTATACAAGCAGAGGGAACATTCAGAAATAAGGTCAAGCAAAAATGGTCACAAACAAGGGTGAAAGCAACAGTAATTCATAGAGCAGCCTTAAATGTCATCATGGTTTGGGATCACGGTAGGATCAATAGACAAGATAGTTGGAGGTTTGAACAAAAAGCAGAAGTCAGCAGTGAAGCCAAGCCTCAGACAGTAGCAATAGAAATGACATTAATTCAGGTCTTAGTCACTTCCTTCAGTTACCATCAGCTCGGCATCTTCCGTTTGAGGTGGCTCCCCAAGTTCTTAAAGGATCCAGGGTTTTAGTATCAGAGTTCAATCAGAAAAGCAGAATCAGGAGATATTTATCCCAATCTCTATTTCTATCACTATCTCTTTCCCTATTACTAGTTCTATCTCTAGCTATATGTATTTACAAGTATAGATAGCTCTATTAAGTAATTTATTATTGGAATTTGACCTTCTGCAATTTGTGGAAGTAGATTAAACAGCCCATGTGAGGCTGTTGCTGATGAATCTAATTCTGGGGCCCAAATTCTCAGGACTAGCAGCCAGGAAGGGAAGACAAACATAAAGTAGAGGAAACAAAGACAAACTGGAACTTGCAAAGCTAAGCTGGAACCCACGAAGATGAACTAGAACTATGTTGGTCTCTCACCATAAACTGTATGCCTCCGTCTTTGATGATGAGGCTTTCCTGCAGAAGTTAGCACCTTTCATCTCAGAGATAAATACCTAATTGTTGGGGGAGTTGGAGAAGCTGTAAGAGGCAGGAGATTCAGCAGTTATGGCCCAGATGCTGCCTCACACTAGGGTGAGGCAGCAGATGGGAGTGAACCTGTATGAGCTGAAATAGCACCTTATGCCCTATACTGATAATTCAAGAGTAAGAAGATGGCTCTGCTTCATTTATATCATCATTTTTTGCATCATATGCAAAATATCTCTTGTGGCCCACACTAACCCAAAACTACACAGGGAAGGAAACTCTGGAGAAATATTGTACTAGCTTTGCTAAGCTGACACAGAACAAATCTACAATGCTTGTCAGCACAGATCATGTTTCTCAGTGAAAAATTCCTTATTTTTCCAGGAGCATTTGTTGTCACATCTTCAGAAAAGAACCCGCACTCTGTAGGGTTCACATTCCCAGTAGATGGGTAGGACCTACCTGAAGGCTTTCTGGGGCAAGAATTGTGATAGCTGGGATCTTAACCGGAGCCCCGAGGAGCATTTTCCATTTAATCAGCTAATTTAAAAAACTTAAGGAATAAGGCTTAAAGGATGGAATTTCTCAGTCCAATGACATAAAATAATTCCATAACTCATAAGGCTAGCCCTTTTTATTCTCACGGAGTATAATACAGACTCACATACATTTTAACCACAAGCCGTACTCCTGTGAGATTTTCTCTTAAGTAAAGATAAATGAAGCAGATGAGGAGGGAGAGGGTTGCTTGGTATATCTAACTGACTTGCCTTAATGTTTGCAACCATAGGTCTCTAAAAAGAACTAACAGTGAAGAGTAAACAGACCTGGAGCAGCAGGACTACTTATCCCTTCCTTAAGGCAAATAAATTCCCTTCCTTCAGGTACTGATTTAGGATAACTTTCACAATGTAAAGGTGAATGCACCCAGCATTATCCATTTAATTTTCTTGCTTGTTTTGTTTGTGATCATTGTTAATTAATGGAGGTAAAGACACCATAAAAATAAAAACAAAACAAAATATAACTGGCTCTGGATGACTGTATAAGAATAATTTTGAGTTTAAAGGGATTCCAAGAATAAAAAGAATTATAGGTCAGCCTTGCAAATTGTCAGCTGCCCTAGGTCAAACATGATTTATGTGTGCAGTAAAGGATTCAGCTTGTTTCTTGATCTGCCCTAGGATTTCATTTTTCTTCTAATAACTATGACATCCCTCCTCCATAAACATAAACCCATCCCTGTCACCAGCAACTCTGAAAAAGAAAAGCAGTTTTGTAACGTTTGGATCCTGGTAAATTTCATATGCTTATTTTCAACAAATGGCCTGGATAAGAGTTTCCAATAAACTACAAACCAAGCTTATTTTGTTTTATTCATGGGGCAAAAATCTTTTCTAACACACAAGTGAACAAGACCATGATTTATGTATCAAGAATTAAAAATATATTCTTCATCAAAATCTATAACTTATATCTTTCTCTGGAGTAAGCAGTTATGGTAACTAAATACCTGCATATTTTTTCACTTCTTTGCTACATAATTCCCCTTGTTAGGAACCCCTTTGGAACCAAAATGCCCTATATTCTTAATGACTTGTGGAGCCAGATTTATCTTTCTAGTTTCATCCCTGTTGAAATCCCATTAGAGAAGATGGCCTATTGTTACATTTTCATTGCAAATTGCACACCTGATATTTTAGGACATTTAATAATTAAGTGAGCAGCAACATGACTCCTGAGTAACTGCAAAATGATTTGACAGCAATTGAAAAAGTATATTAGCCTATACTTTAGATCCAACAGCTTCTTATCTAACAGGAAAAGGTGCCAGCACCCTTTCAGAGAATTAGATGGAGGAGGACACATTGAAATTAATATGGATTGGAGAAAACCAGGCAATATGAGCATAGGCAATCTCTGAAGATTTTTTGATTTTTTGTAATTGAAAACTGAGAATACTCTACACAGTGATGACGATGCTTGTCCTGTTTCTGTGATGTGTGTCATGCATGATTATCCTAGCTCAAGGTATATATATATCCATATATCCAGTGTTAGGAGGCAGGATTGTTTGTTTGTTTTATTTTATTTTAGTTTTTCATGTTGTTTTGCAAATACAATGTCTGGTAAGGAATAGATAGTTCTTAACTTTAGGAAATACACAGTCTAAATACTGAACTAATAGAAAGTCAAGGATGGTTAGAATTAGCAACCAGGACACTAACCTTTCCAAGCTGATGCTAAATCCATACTGACTTTCCCCTAATAGTCTCTTCAGGCCTATTTAATTTCACCCATCATTGGAAAACATACTTCTGACTTTATTTTCTTTAGATCTCAAATAAGAGATCCTTGGTTTGCTTGTGGGATTTTGTCTAAAAGAGCAAACATTGACCTTGTCTACATTTCAGTTATTAGAAGTATTAACAATAATAGTTGTAACCTTTTCAGCTATAAATATGACATACATAAGGACACAACTCGGTTGAAATTCAAAACAATGAATAGATTATCTTTCTCGCCTACAGAGAAATGAACACCTTTATACTATACATGTGTATCATGTATAGGAGTCAGATTTTAGCTAATTCAACAAGGAGGCCTCGATCAAATCCCCCCCAAGGACCATTGCTATTTTAATTCTGAAGAATTCAGAAATTCAGCTTCTCAATTTCAAGATTCTACTAGAATCAGGAATACAATTAGTCTGATAATCACATTGCCTCTAGAATAACATTCTTTACATCTGTCCATATAAATGCCACTTACCATTAAGATGAACAGTGACTGGTTTTGAATTTTGTTTTGCCCACAAATCATTGTTAAAACTGAAGTTTCTTTACCTTTAGCTTATAGAGTGGGGATTCCTTAAAGAAATTTAAGGAATTGTTATGGAGACTACAGGGCAACACTCCTTTTCTTTCATGATATCCAAAGGAAGAGAACTCTACTAAAAAGAGGTCTGGGCACAAAACTGAGTACGAGACTCAGAGGTTTTCAAACTTATTTGTGCCACTAACTAGGCTTAACCCTGGATAATACAAAGTATGCCTATGTGTATGAGTTTTCTCATCAGGAAAGTGAGGTATGATCTTTGTTTGCCCTACTTTTCTGTGTTTTGATGGCCTAAAGAGCAATGAAAAAGTACTTTGCCAGATGCAGAACATAAAGCTAAAATTTTATAATACGAGGCTTCCTGTAAGTGACAAGGCCATTGGAAGTCAGGAACACCTCATGGAAACAAATCTCTGACCATGATTTTCTCTAAATCAATTGTTCCCAACCCTAGCTGTATATGGGACAGCTCTAAAATATTAATAACTGGCTCACACCACTAGTGACTCTGATGTCATTGGTCCGGGGTGTGGCCTAGGCATAAGGATTTCTAAAGTCTTCCCAGGTTTTTCTAACCTGCTGTCAACGTCAAGAAATACTACAAAGTATTGTGGAGTAATGACTTTTGGATGCCTGACTCTTCCTCACACCTTATGCTACTTGTCTGGCTTAAATGCTGGCCTATAGAAACATCCTCCCGGCCGGGCGCGGTGGCTCAAGCCTGTAATCCCAGCACTTTGGGAGGCCGAGACGGGTGGATCACGAGGTCAGGAGATCGAGACCATCCTGGCTAACACGGTGAAACCCCGTCTCTACTAAAAAATACAAAAAAACTAGCCGGGCGTGGTGGCGGGTGCCTGTAGTCCCAGCTACTTGGGAGGCTGAGGCAGGAGAATGGCGTGAACCCGGGAGGCGGAGCTTGCAGTGAGCTGAGATCCGGCCATTGCACTCCAGCCTGGGCGGCAGAGCGAGACTCCGTCTCAAAAAAAAAATAAATAAATAAATAAATAAATAAATAAATAAATAATAAAAAATAGAAACATCCTCCCAAAGCTTCACTGGATCGAGTTGTAGAAAGCAGAACACTGGGATAGGATCAGAAAGCCTACATGTGAGTCCTTGATGTGTCACGTTAAAGCTGTGTGACTTTGGGCAATTCATGACTATGCCAATGATAATAACAATATGAGAGCTAGCATTTATTGTACACCGATTGTTGACTAATAATTAGAAATGGTTAACATGTCCAGTCTCCAATAACAACCCAAAGTGGGCATTATTATCCCATTTTACAGCAGAGAAAACTGAGGCCTCATCATATTGAATGACTTACCCACGTTTTTCCTTATTTGCAAAATGGGTGTAATAATAACTTATCATACATAATAATGAGATGAAAAAATGTACAGGAAAGTTATCTGTAAACTAAGGCATTGCACATAAATTTAGCAAATATATAGCCATGTGGATAAAGTTTGAGATTTTGCTTCAAACAGTGTTGAGTTTCTTTCCCAGTTCTGTCTACATAATTGCAGGACAATCTTAAGAAGTTTATTTAGCATCATTTTATTGTGTTTCTAAAACCACATAATGGAAGATATTATTATCTCCTTTTGTAGGATTATCGTGGATTACAGATAATGTACTTAAAAAGCAAAGCGTAGTGCCGGGCACTATAGCTCAATAAAAGCAGCTATTGTTATTTTCAATTGTTGGTGTCTCTATAGATCAGGTAGTTCCTGCTTCCAATTTATGATTTATACCTATTGAAATCTTTTTGTGTCTTTGTTGTTAAAGTATTATTAATGTTGGAATTCTGTTTTCATCCTGGATTTTGAATCATTAGGGTTGGGTTTTGGGTTTTGTATAAAGTACACTTGAAGAACTTTTAGTTTATCTCTATATTTAAACAGAGCCTACTGTTCAGACAATCTCTTTTAAGAGTGGACAAATGGCACATCTCCACTTTCATTGTGGCAGGACCTGAAAAGTCAGTTCACCTTGGCCACCATAATCATCATAATCCTGGTCAGAATATTCACTAGGAGCCTCAATATTTACAGACCCTGAAGGAATTTACAGACACCGTGTCTCAGCTCCATTTTGCATAGGAGGATACAACGATACCTAACAGTCCTTACAGGGAAAATTTGAGCCCTTTCTCTGTTCAGTCTCACAGTTACCTACATACCCAATCCACTTACCACAGGTCACTGAAGTTTTCTTTCAACGATGTAAGTTTAATGATCATTTTTGTTTGATTCTTTCTTGCTTTCAGGACAAAGTCTAAACTCCTGGGCATGGTATAATAAGCCTACCTTTCCTTGAACTTACCTTATAGTCCAGTCATAGAAAACTTGTACTTCCTGAAAGATACCATACACTATTGCGTGCCCCTGTAACTTACATGCTGCTCCCTTTGCCTGGAATGTCTTTTTTTCCTTGTCTTGGCAAGTAACCAACTACTTCCCCTCTCAGCCCCAGTGCAGACTTCATCTGCTCTGTGAGGTCTCCTCTGACTCTCCGAGGCTGGACTGCATGCCCCCATGGCACCAGCACCAACCTCCAAACAAGCATATTGCCTTGGAATTGTAGGTTTACAATTCTAGAATGTGAGCCCCAATGCTATGCCTTACTTACCTTTAAACTCTGACTCTGAGAACAGTGCCTGTTCCATAACAGGGATTCGATGAATGTTTAGTGAATGAAGAAAATAAAATATCTAACCTTGTAAAACTTGCGTGCAAAGTTAGAGTAAATAGACTTTGAGTTAAGGCTTGAGGACCTTTCCTATGTATGAAGTGAATAAACTTAGTGTATTAACTTGAAGACCTTTATTTAGAATATTTGATACTTTTTGATTACTTTCTGAATCTTAACTATGCTATGGGTAGTTGATATTATTTGATAAGTGACTTTCCAATATGGAGTACTGCAATATGCTCAAGATTCAGCATAAGGCATGCATTGTAAAAAATAAAAACACATAATTATTACCTTGAAATCTATTGGTAAATATCGTCGACAGGAGTAAGGAGCCTCCCTCCTCCTACTCACTCGGCAACTAGCTTGGACAGGTCAATTAACTTTTCTGGGCTTCGGTTGCCTACAAATGAGATTTGAAAAAAATGATGTCTAAATTTTTTGCCACCTCAAACATGCTATAATCATGTAAAACCATGCTCTGAAAAAAAGGTTGATGTGTTTTGCATTGCAGAGCTTTTTCTACCTTGGATGTTTGATTTTGACTCTACAATAAACTGAGGGTCCCTTAAAAGAAAGATCATGAATGCAGGGAGGAAGGTTCAGGTAAAGAGTGTCTTAAAACAGGAGAGAAATAGAGTCAGGGTGGAAAGTGAGATTTGTGACCCAGCCTCTCTTTTCTCCCTCTATCTTCACACTGTCCTATTTATTTTTTAGGGCAAGAGATGAAAGTAGGTTGGACTTGGAGGGGGATGGGCAAAGGGGCATCCTGCAGCTGCAGTTTCCTTTCATGTCCCCCTTAAACCCAGTGACAGGATAGAGGAAAAGCTAATTGAGGTGAGATGACTTCCCACGCGCCTGAGGGTCCTAAGCCCTTTCATCTCCCAATTCTCTGAACATTTAAAACCTGCATAATGACAAACACCAAGACTACAATCCTGACAGGGCTAGGCTGAGCATTTTGTGCTCAAAAAACGTGCTTTCTAACTCTGGAGCCTGGGGGATTTGCCAGGGGAGATTGAGGACTTCATTGCCTCTCTCTTTCAGATGAAAAGGCAGCTGCTTGTGGAATTTATGTGTTGGTGGTTTGACAGACATGAAGGTGGAAGTACCTGTGATAGAGTAAGCAAATGAGAGGCCGATTTCTCCTAAAAGAGATGGGAATTGCACTCTCTAAGGAATGCAGTATGACGTGGGAGTGCCTGAGCTAGTCCTCAGAGGGCTCTAATGGGATTCTCTTCACTTTTTTTAAGCCCTGAGGCTCTGTCGTACAAGGCTATGTTCTGCTGACTGAGTGTGCTGGCGAGGTGGTTAACAAGTGCTCTCTTCGTTCTTAGCAGGCAGTTTTCAGTTGTTTCAGCAGTTACTCCCCTTTTAGCTTCTCTCCAGGATGTTTGGATTCTTGGTTGTGCTTTGTTTTGTTTTGTTTCTGATAGTTTATGTGGTAGATGAATGGAATGATTTTTGAAAACAACCTCGTGGGCTTCCAGTTTCCCCATTACATTGGCGAGTTTGTCAAGAAGAGGAGCCATTCACTCTATCAAATAAGTGACTATGGTCATTTGTAATGGTCTTCACTGCAAATAATTACCCTTAATCTCTTCACCCCAGACTGGAGGGGCACCATATGTTTGCAAGGTACTTAATTTTTGAACCTGGATTTTCTTGTACTTGGAAATGTGGTATCTTTGGACAAATGCTGTAGTAAGTAGCAGAGCCAATGGGCACATTCTCACCTTTTGGAGCACCAGTTTTCTCTGGGGGCTCCCAGGACAGGTAGGTTATCTTCCAAATGCTTTTTACATTCACATGGCCACATTCCCCCTAACTTTTACATTTTGTTTTATTTATTTGTGTTTTGAATTAGTGCTAAATTTACATGGCACAAAATGGAAAAAGTACAAGAGTATTTTGTGAAAAGTCTTTCTTCCTCTTATTCCTGTCCCTCAGCCTACCTGTCCTCTCCTTCAGAGGTAACTTACCAATGTTACTGTTTTCTTTCTGAATCCTTCGAAAGATATTCCATAGTTATACAAGCAACTATGTACACAGGATATTTTTACTCCTTTACAAACCCACATGGTAGCAGACCATACACAGCTGGACCTCTTGCTTGATTCACTTATGTGTTTCAGAGCTTTTTCTATCATCAATCCATATACAAATACCTTATTTTTTTATAGCTGCACAATATTTTGTGGCATTGATTTACCATAGTATATTTAACCAATTATGAGGTCATCCATAACTTAGAAATATGTGCACAGAAGACATCGTTGCAAGGAGCAGCATCACTGCACAGTTTCCTCTTATCTTGTTCCAGCAAGTTATATTGTATTTGTGCCTCTTCCCAAGGGCACTAAGTTTGGTGCTAAACCTCCCCATAGCTTGAAGCCTGCACACACATGCACACAAGCACACACACACACCACCTCTCTGCCACCAGACCCCTGATGCCTGGGAACCATTTTTTTTTTTTTCTTCAGGGAGCAGGCTAGATTTCTAACCTCTTGACCTATATTATTTTATTAGTAGCACTACTTTTATAGACTTCTGGCATTATGCTCTGGGCATGGGAAAAATTTGTTCCAGCATTGCTAGGCCATTTAAGACTGTGACATGTCACTGGAGTATCATGGTAAGTAATTGTCATGTTACCCTATTCCCTATCATACATGTATGTCATCAAGCAGCCCTACTGTACCCAGACATCACAGGTCACAGAGAAATCACTACAGCATCCTGGGTTGAGAACATAAATTTTAGTTCTAGGAGTTGGATCATTGTAATATCTTTTGTATTTAACAGTGGCTATTGGTTTCTTAACATAGCTCAGCATGTATAGATACTGAGTCTCCCAGGGCAGGAACTCATCTTCTTTCCTTTAATGCTTAACACAGTGCCTGGCATCTGATAAGCATTTACTATAGACTGAAAGATTTGAGTATTTGGAAGAAATATTAGAAAGATAAATCAATTTGAATTTTATGTAAGATCCTTATATATGTTAGGATTTGATTAGAGAAGCAAAACTATAAGCAATTATATAAAGGATTTATTACAAGAATTTGACTTACGTAATTAAGAAAGCTTAATTTTTGTATGATGGTTGCTTCTGCACCTGGTGCTGGGTCTGACATCTGCAGGACAGGTAACTGGGAAGGAAAGATGGACGAAAAGTAAGAAAAAGTAGGGACGGACTAGAACCTATGAGGACAAGCCAGGATGCGTGCCAGTCTCAAACTTCTCTCAAGCCTCCAACTTCAATGATGCAGTGACACGAAGGAGAATTCAATGCCCTTCCTCATAATGCTGAATATGGATTTGATGTGGGAGTCAGAGAAGTTAAGGGAAAGACATACTTGTAGTTGGAGGAAAGATAGATCTGACATTTGCCCCCCAGAAGCTGCATAAAGTAGTCCAGGATTTGGAGAAGCTCTAGAAGATCTGGCAGGAACTGGAGGAGGTCTGGGACCAGCAGTTGCCCTACACCAACAGGGTGAGTCAGCAGATCAGTGACAATGTGTGGGAACTGCAACATCACCATGTGCCCTTCACTGTCCGTTCAAGTGTAAAAAAGAATATGGACACTGCTTTACCTCCACTGTGCAAATCTTACCCAAAATGTCTCTTGTGACCTATGTGAACTAAAAAGTAGGAGAGAAGGGAATTCTGGGAAACATAGTTCCAGGCTAGCTAAGTTGACACAGAATAAATCCACCATCAACAGGGTTTGCTTTCTTTTGATATCACCCCAAATCGGGTTATCTAAAAGGAAGCATTCACAGACTGAACTAACCTCCCAATTTAATCTTCAATATCTATAGGAAGGCAAAGAAGAATACTATATCTTTCTATTGCTCCCCCAAAATAGTATTTTTATCCTCATGGGAAACCTGTGGTTTTACTGGGAATATGACAAACACCTTCCCTGGAAGAATCTACTTTACAAAGGCAAAATTATTCACCTCCAGATATCATAGAGCTTAGTTCAAACAGGAAAAAAAAGTCTTGTTTTTCCAGCAGCAGTTTCTTCTGAGTTCAGTATTTTTTTCCCAGCCCACTCAAAGTTAAAAAAAAATATTGTGCATACAAGTTCTTTTTTCTTCTTCTTGAATTTACTTTCATTTTATTCTTAAATTTGCTAAAAGCAGTAAAACAACCTGATAGTAGATCTCAGAGAATCTAGTAATGCTTAGACCAGCCTGACCAATGTCGTGAAACCCCGTCTCTACTAAAAACACAAAAATGATCTGGGCATGGTGGCATGCACCTGTAATCCCAACTACTCAGGAGGCTGAGGCAGGAGAATCGCTTGAACCCAGGAGGCGGAGGTTGCAGTGAGCCGAGATAACACTACTGCACTCCAGCCTGGGCGACAGAGCGAGACGCTGTCTCAAAAAATAATAAAAATAAAATAAAATAAAATAAAATAAAAGGAGATATTTTCAGCTTATTCCAAAATTGCTCAGTTCTATTCAGACACTGTGGTAGGGTGCACAATTGGTACTAATTTTTCACTTCTTTTTGTATTTCCACCTTTGTTGTGGGACTTGTGACTTTGCAGGTCCTCTAATTACAGGGACCAATTCTATTTCCTCACCAGTTGACTTTGGGCTTGGCTGTGTGACTTGATTTGGCCAATAGCATATTGGCAGAAACAAGAGTAACCAGTTGTGAGCTGAGGCCCTAAGGGGCCTTGTGTCTTTTGCCTGCCCTCTTGTACTTCTGCCATCCCCTGAGAAAGGCTTCTCCTGGGTAGTGTGATCCCTCAGCTGAAACCACAGAGGAGGTAAACAGAACAGAGCTTTTCCAAATGACCTGAAGATCTGTGAGAATAAATGTCTGTTGTTCAAAGCCAAATGATTTGGGGTGTGGCTTGTTATGTAGCATTTTTGTGGAAATACCTGCTTGAGTTATCTTTTGCTATGTAACATCACCCTCAAAAATAAAATAAAATAAACATACTTAGTGGCTTGCAACAACAATCATTTATTTGCTCACAGATCTGGGATTTGGGCAGAGCTCGGCAGGGAAGGCTCCTCTCTTCCACATGGGGCAGCTTGAAGGAATCTGGAATACTCACTTCCGAGAAGGCTCACTTGTGACTGGCAAGTTGGTGATGGCTTCCAGCTTGAGCTCACTGGGGACCTCTCCACATGTACCTTTCCTTGGCTTTCCCACACATGGTGACTGGGTTCCAAGAATGAGCATGTTAAGAGACAGAAAGTAGAAACTGCCAATTTCTTAAGTCTTGGACCCAGAAACAGGCTCAGCCTCACTTCTGCCATATTTTATCAGTCCAGAATCCTCAGAGCCCATAGCCAAGGGCAGAGGATACAGAACTTCCTTTGTGAGGAATGTCAAATAATTTGGGGGCCGGGTTCTAAAACTGCTACAATATTTAACCAATATAGACACCTTGAAGCTTAAACCCTTCTACCAGAAAGGGAAAATAAATCTCTGGGGGTAAGAAACAAAAAGAGAGGAGTAAGAAACACAGAAAAGGCACGTGAGAAATACCACCCATTTCACGCTCGTCTTCTTAGATGTTTCCAAGCTTCTACTCCAGGAACAAAGCAAAAGAAGAGACCAATATTTGTGCGGTCCACTTGGCAATCAGAAGCATTTTTTTAAACTTTCTACTTGAGGATTTTGAGTAGGAAGTTGAAAAAATAAAATCTGGGTCACTGTGGTGTCATGGATAGAAAAATCATTTTATTCAGGTGATCTGGCTCTGCCCCGATTCTGTACTACCTTCCTATGACCTCTGGCACTGGCATGTTATTTAACCTCTCTGGATCTCAGGTCTTTCATCTGTAAATGGAGTGAACAGGGTGGTATTTGAGGTTTCTTCCTGTTCTGACACTCTGTAAATCATTGTCATTTTCTTTATGACTCTGACATCTAAATGATGGCCTGGACTTTCTATATTTAACTTTTCAGAATCTATTTTTTGCTGCATGTCCTTGATAATGAATGGGATTCCTTAGTAAAACTAAACCTTAAGGTCTGAGCAATAATGAGCTTCAGAATAATGATTGCCAGGCTGAGTGGGACAGCCACACTAGAGGCTGAGTACTCACTTCTCCTTGTAATTAGAATGAAATGAAAACACCTTTTTTCCTCCACTTTAGAATGGAAAGGAAGACTAATATTTTCAGAGGGAAGTTTACCAAAAGCTAAGAAAAGTAAACAGAAATAATTGCCCCAAAATAAGTAGTATAAAATATTCATATCTAAAATACAGGCAATAAAAACAGTAAAACAGTTTTCCTGTGCTAAAATCTCCTTACGCTAAATAGCTATCTCCTGTCCCTGTGGTGCTGTGGATTAGAAGTGATAAAACGCGGGTTCAAATCCCAGCTCTGCTATTTAAAACTTTTACCTGGGCTAAGTTCCCTAAGCATATTGAACCTTAATTTCTTCATCTCTAAAATGAGAACAATCATATAAAAATTAGATAATCATATCTATTGCTCACCGTTGTTGATAGGATTAAATTAGATAATATAGGCAAAATAACAGGCTCATAGAAGGTTGGCTTAGCTTGGGATCTCTGAAAAGCAGACCCCAAAACAAGGATTCCAGTGTACATGGTTTTCGAGGAGGTTCAGAGAACACATCCAGGGAAGTAGGGAAGTGAGGGAAGAAAAGGCAGCCAATAAGGGGCATGATTATTAAGACTGCTGCCAGAGTGACTGAAGTTTAATCCTCTGGGAAAACTCTAAGAACTGGTATAAAATGCATGCTTCAGATAACTCCACTCAGTAATAAACAAGGCTTGGGTATTTATACACTCACTTCTGTCAGTCATTGATTGAGGGCTACTTTTGAGGTTGAGAATTCCCCAGCGCTTATGGCCTGCTGTGGGAGAGTACTGGTGGTCCTCTGGCAAAATCCCTCAGGCATGAAGACAAGAATACTGGCAGGTGGAAGTTGTTCAGAGCATATTAATATGTAAGGTCTCAGGAGCATGGACAGTGCACGGATATTATCTGTTGCAAAAGTAATTACCAAATCTTCATTCCTAATACAGATTGGTGGCACCAAACTGGATTTCCTTTTCTGCAGACACTTAATTGTGCTTTCTGATCAGAGAGACATTTCTGTTTCACTACTTAAAAGATAACAGTGACTAACATGAATTCATTGCACTTGGGTGAAGAAGCTGTCATCACAGACCCCTTTCCTCTCTGCCCTGCTACCCCAATCTCAGGGCTATGAGCCAGACACGACTGAACTTCCATTTGAAGACTGACACCTATAACTGTGCACAGAGCACTACAAGGGAGAGTCCTGATGAATGTCATTAACTTGGTCCAGTAGTTTTATTTTCAGTGTTAAGGACTATGAAATCTACCATGCCTCTCATACTGTCACCTTAGAACCCAAATGCAAATCTCTCTGGACCCTCATTGTCATCTGTACTCCTTTACACATACTGTCTTGCACTTCCTCTCCTGCACTAGTTGCAACTCCTCCTTCCAAACCACTTAGCTGTGCCCTTTGGAGGTGCCCAGAAGCCTCTAAATTGTCACCAGATAGTTCCTTTACCTCCTTGCTTTACAAGAGACTTCATTTTCCTTGCCCTGTAATTGGGAGCATTGCAGAATGCCATTTCTGAATATTTTCATCAGAATCCTCTAAGCCTGAGCTGCGTTACTAAACTTATGAAACCGTGCAGATTGGTGCCACTATAAATTATTGGTCATCAATGTTAAAATATCAAATAGACTCTTGGCTCAGCTCTCCTGGCTTGCTGGATTTTCCTGGCTTGTGGCAACTCATTCCTATATTATCCATTCTCCTCCTATTCTTGACCTTCTCCTGGGTCCTTGTTCTCAGGAAATGATTTTATTTTTATTTCCTTCTTCACAAAGAAATTTGAGGTCATTGGTCAAGACTTCCACCCTATGTCCTGTCATCAAATAAATCCTCATCCTTTCCTTTTTCCCTGATGGTGTATGGCAGGAGGCTAATCCCTTTGTGCTCCTTTTGTCTGGATCCATCCCTTCTTCTCAAGAATCTTGCTGTCTTGACTTGGCCCTCTATCTCCAACTTTGAAGCTCCCCATTACCAATTAGCATTTTAGCATGCCCAAACGCAATTCTTACAAATAAGACTAAATAAATATAAAAACAAAACAAAACAAAACAAAAACTCACTTAATCCCACTGTTCAGCAAAAAAATTGAACTTCTCAAAGAGAAGTCTGGCCTTCATCCCTGACTCTTGAGAGGTAACCTCTAAATCCTCAGAATTTCTGGAATGATAGGAGTGTCTTTGTTCAAGACAGGCCCCTACGAGCATTTGATATTTACTCAAAATTCTGAACACACTGGGTTGGGGCTGTCTCCCAATGGCCCATGCTGCAGATCTCATAGGTTGGAATCAGGTGCCCGAGGTTCTCCCAGTCTGGTATTGCACACTGGTGGCTCTACAGTTTGAAGGTCCTTGAGCAGCCCTGCCCCCATGGCTCCACTAAGCATTTCCCTAGTGAAGTCTCTCTGCGGTGGCCCCAATTCCACAGTTCTTCTGGTCAATGACCAAATGGGGGCTTTATTCAACACCCCCACCCCATGATAGCTCTCAGTCCAGGCCTCTGATGGCTCTCTGAGGCATCCTATGAAACCTTGGTGGAGGAACCATTGCCTCCACAGCTCATGCACTCTGTGCACCTGAAGAATTAGTACCATGTGGACACTGCCAAGACTCACCGCTTGCACCCTCTAGAGAGTGCCCCACCTGGGCCCACCTGAGCCCACCTGAGCCACAGCTATGGTGGCCAAGAAGTACTACACCAGAATGCAGGGTTCGTGGATTTGAGGTAGCTCTGGGCAGCAAGCCCCAAGGTCCTGCAGGTACCCTGGGCACCTCTTTCAAAGCCATTCTGTCCTTAAGCTCCTGGAATTCTGGGCCTGTGATTGTCATGATGCCAGTCTTGAAGATCTCTGGAATGCCTCTGGGGTCTCTCCCATTGTCTTAATGAATAGCACCTGGCTTCCTTCTATCCATACTAATCTCCTGATGAGACAGTCTCTTGGCCACATGCTTGATTTTCTCTCCTAAATATCTTTTTTTATTTTTATATGACTAGGTTGAGAATTTCCCAAATATTTATGTTCTGCTTCCCTTTTGATTATAAATTCCATCTTTAAATTGTCTCTCTCATCTTGAATTTTACTATAAGCAGTTAAGAGAAATCATGCAGTACCCTGAGCACTTGGTTGCCTAGAGATTTCTTCCACCAAGTACCCTAGTTGATTGCTTTTAAGTTCTGCCCTCCACAAAGTTATAGTACATGGACATAGTTCAGCCAAGTTATTTGTCACTTTATAACAAGGATGAACCTTCCTCCAGTTTCCAAACCTTGTTTCTCATTTCTGTCTGAGACCTCATCACTGTCCATATTTCTACCAACATTCTGTTCATGGACACTAAAGTAATCTCTAAAAATACTGAGGCTTTTTCTAGTGCTCTCCTCTTCTTAGTCTCACCAGAATCACCCTTAATCATCCATTCACAGCAATACAAACTTTTTCCAACATTCACTTCAAAACTGTTCCATCCTCTACTCATTACTCAGTTCCAAAGATTCTTCTGCATTTTTAGGTATTTTTTATAGCAACACCCCACTCATCTGCTACAATTTGTCTTAGTCCATTTGTGATGCTATAATTCTGTGGTATAGAATATCATAAACTGGGTAATTTATAAAGAACATGAATTTATTTCTCACAGTTCTGGAGGCTGGGAAGTCTAAAATCAAGGTACTGGCAGGTTCAGTTATCTGGTGAGGGCTACTCTCTGCTTCCAAGAATGTGTCCTGTTGCTGCATCCTCTGGAGGGTAGGGATGCTGTGTCCTCACATGGCAGAAGATGGAAGCACATGCAAACCAAATGCTGCGTGAAACTTCTTTTATAAGGGCCTTAATCCTATTCATGAGGGAGGAGCCCTTATGGCCTAACCACCTCTTAATACTATCACATTGACAAAACCTGAATTTTAGAGGAAACACATAGAAATCATAGCAGATCCTAACTGCTTGCAGTTGGGTCAGAAATCTTGGGCAGACTTGTAAATCTGAAGGACTGTATCCTCAGTGTCACAGTCTGAACTCAGGGTACTCACATTTCTTTCCCAGATACTACTGATATGTCTTTCCCTCTTCATGGTAAAAATTTTTGAGAGACATCTACAAAACCCTTCTTCATTTCCTTTCCTATTCATTCCTAAACCCACTGAAATTGAGTATCTGCCCATACTACTCTAGTGATATTCCCCATAGCTAACCAAGCTCACCTTGTCACTAAATCCAATGAACAGTGACATTCTCAGCTGATTTGTCAGAAATACTCACCACTCCATCCTTGAACCACTCTTATCTTTTGGTTTCTGTAATACCACATCCCCTGATTTCCTTCCTACCACTGGCCACTACTTCTCAGCTTTGTACCTCTTCCTTAATCTGCCCCATATATTTTTATCTTTCCCAGTGACTCTGAGTGATTTCATGCATATTCCCAATTCTATACCTCAGCCTTACACTTTCTCCATAGCTTCATTCAAATATCAACATGACTACTTGAATTTAAGTTAGACTATAAACTCCATGAGTCTTGGAATTTGTTCACTGTTATATTCCCAGGACATAGCCCAGTACTGGCCTGGCATAGTAGGTGCTCTGTAAATATTTACTGAGTGGGTGAATAAATGAATTAGCATATTATGTTTCATAGGCATCTCAAGCTCAATGTGTCCATAAATGAACTTCTTAATATACCTCTAAACCTACTCTTCCCCTGGAGTTCCTTGTCTCAGTAAATGGTGCCACCATCCTCTCAGTTGCCCAAGCTAGAAAACTTGAGAGTTATTCTTGACTTCTTTCTCTCCCTCTCCTCTACATCCTATCCATCATCAAGACTTGTCAATTCTTACTTCCTAAAAAAATCTCTCAATTCCATCTATTTCTTTCCATTTCATAGGCAATGCATTAGTCCAGTCACCATTATCCCTTACTAGGACTACTCTATCAGCTTCCACATTGTTCTCCCTGCCTTATCCCTTGCCTCCCTACCCATTATTCACAGTACAGCCAAAGTGATGGTTCCAAATACAAAGCTGACCATGTCACACACAAACTTTTACAAACTTTCACAAACTTTCTTCTACCCTTGAAATGACGCTCAAACTCATAATGTGGTTTACAAGACCCACCCTGATCTGGTTTCAGCTACCACTCTGTCCTCATTTTTAATCCTTTCTGTTACCTGCCTCTCTCAATTTATGTCCTAGTCCTACTGAATTTTCACTTCAGTTACTCAAACCCATCATATTCTCTCCACCTCTCACTCCAGGTCTTTGCATATATTATTTTCTCTTTCTCTCTGGAACACTCTGCACCATTTAGTAATGAACAACTTTATCTTACTGATTCCACTAACAAACGTACTTCTGCATCCAAGTTTCCTCCCCTTTCTATACAAAGTCAACATCTCTACATTTAACCTCGATTGTACTTTCTTCTATTTACTCCAATATCTTGTTCCATCAATTTTCTCTTCTGTCCTATACCTTCAAGTTCTCCCTCTTTGGTGGTCCTTTTTCTCCTGCTTGTAAAGAATCTTGAGTTCCTCCAAATTTAAAAAGAAAAAAAAAAGTTCTGTTGACCCTAGATCACCTCTCTGACAATTGTATTAATTCTCTCCGTTCCTTTGAGCCAAGTTTCTTAAGAAATTACTATAGTACACTTATATTCACTGTCTATATTTCCTCACCTTCAACTCACTCTTCAACTTACTGCTCCTTTGCTACTCCTCTGAAAGGACTTATGCAAAATCCACCAGTGACATCCATGTTGTCAAATCAAATAGACATTTCTCTATTGTGTCCCTTGAATCTTCTTTTGCAGTTAACCCGTTGAGCTCTGATTTCTGGCAACTTTTATTATCTCGACTTTTATGCAGCTGTTTTCTTTCCATGAGCCCCCACATTCAAGTAATTATCAATTTCTGCCAAACTGACATTCAACATAATTTTTGAGCCTTTCCTTTTCCCTCCATACCTCCATACTTCCACTGCCCTGATTTAAGCTTTTACTATTTCTCAGTTGGATATTACAAAAGTCTCCTAGCAGGTCTTCCTGCTTCTAGTCTTGTCTCATTCAAATGTATTTATTCTTCCACCACAATCAGAAATGTTATCTATTGGCCGGGCGGTGGCTCGCGCCTGTAATCTCACCACTTTGGGAGGCTGAGGTAGGTGGATTACTTGAGGTCAGGAGTTCTTGACCACTCTGGCCAACATGGTGAAACCCTAGCTCTACTAAAAACACAAAAATTAGCCAGGCATGGTAGCTTGCACCTATAATCCCAGCTACTTGGGAGGCTGAGGCAGGAGAATCGCTTGAATCCAGGAGACGGAGGTTGCAGTGAGCAGAGATCACATCACTGCACTCCATCCTGGGCAACATCTCAAAAAAAAAAAAAAAAAAGAGAGAGAGAGAGAGAGAGAGAGAAATGTTTTCTATCTTGACATCTGGCTTCATCACTCTCTTTCTTTAAAACCTCAAATATCTCTTCACTGCCTATATAATAAAGTTCAGGCTTCTTAGTGTGGCATATAAAGTGCCCTATGACCTAGCCTCTGCCTATCCTATAAGTATCTAGCATCTTTTATTTCATACCATATCCTTAAATAAAACCAAGTAGCTTGTAGGCACATACACACAATACATACAATCTATGCTTTTCACCAATACTTTGATAATGCTGATTCCCCTGTCTACAATATTTTCCCCATCTTTCTTTGCTTCAGGGTCTTTCCTCTCCCATACTAACCTAGAAATGCCTCAGATATTATTATTTACCATTATATTGAAATTCCCTATTTAGATACCTTTCTACCACTAGAGTGTAAGCTCTTTAAAAACAGGGATTTCATCCTCAGCAGCTAGTACTGTGCTTGAAGTGAACTGAGGCTCCAACTTCATAAGGAGGTCATTTTGAATAGCCAGTTCTCTGATAGCCATTTAGTAATTTCTAATCAGTGACTCTTATAGTTGGGAGGAACCTTTTGAGTCATTCAGCCTTCCCTCACAGCCAAGATAACTCACAATTAAATATGGCAGACCATTCCAATGAACAGTTCTTATTTCAGTACATATGGTGCCTTCCAATGACAACAGAAATTGATATCATCAGTTTCTTAGGAAGCAATTTAGTGACATGTGTGAATATTTACATGTGTTTATATTTCTATTGTATTTTTACATTTTTATTCCTTAAATGTTTATGTTTTTATTCTTAGCAATGTCTGTCTCAGAAATCTCTTGTCAGAAAACTATCCAAAAATATGGGGAAAAATTATTACATAGTAATGGTCATCAGAAAAATACTCATATAATAAGGAAAATTAGAAATAGATAATAGTAGGAGAGTTATTAAGTAAATTATGATGCATTTATAGAATAGAAATTGAAGGGTGGAGCAAGATGGCCAAATAGAAGGCTCTACCAAGTGTCACCCATGCAAGAACACCAAATTTAACAACTATCTATATGAAAAAGCACTTTCATAAGAACCAAAAATCAGGTGAGCACTCATAGTACCCAGATTTAACTTTATATCACTGAAAGAGGCACTGAAGAGGATAGGAAAGACAGTCTTGAATCACTGGTTTCACCTGTTCCCTATCCCCTGGCCCCATCCCCTGGCAGTAGCTGTGTGGCATGGAGAAAGAATATTTGTGTTTGGGAGAGGCAGAGGGCAGTAATTGTAAGACTTTGCATTGAACTCAGTGCTACCCTGTCATAGCTAAAAGTAAAACCATGCTAAACTCAGATGATGCCTGCCCCTGGAGGGAGCATATAGACTAGCCCAAACTAGAGTGGAATCACACAACCCAGCAGTCAGAACTTAAGTTCCAGCAAGACTTCCCACCATGGGACAAAGTGTTCTTAAATGTGAAAGGCAGTCTAAGCCACAAGGATTGCAACTCCTAGGCGAGTCTTAGCGCTGAGCTGAGCTGAGCACAGAACCACTGGACATGAGGGGCACATAACCTACTGAGACACCAGCTGGGGAGGATAAGGGAGTGCATGTACCACCCCTCCCCAACCCTAGGCTGCATAGCTTGTGGCTTAAGAAGAAACCCCTTCCTTCCACTTGATGAGAGGAGAGAGAAGATAGAATTTTGTCTTGTATCTTGAATGCCAGCTTTGCCATAGTAGGACAGAGCATTAGTAAAAATCATGAGGCCTCTATTCTAGGTCCCAGCTCCAGGACAACATTCCCAGACACATCCTAGGCCAGAAGGGAACCCACTACCTTGAAAGGAAGGACCCAGTCATGGCAGGACCAATCATCTGCTGACTAAAGAGATGTTTGGCCCTGAATAACCACCAGCGATACCCAGGTAGTATGCCATGATCCTCGGGTGAGACTCTGAGATGTGCTGAGTTCAGATGAGACCCAACACTTTGCCAGGTGTGGTGGCTATGGTGAGATACTCCTTCTGCATGGGAAAGCAGAGGGAAAAGTAAAGGAAACTTTTCTTGCACCGTAGGTGCCAGCTTGACTTACAGTGAGGTAGAGCACTGAGCAAGATCTTGGGGTTCACAATTCTAGGCCTTGGCACCCGAACAGAATTTCCAGGCCTGCCCTGGGCCAGAGGGTAGCTCACTGCTCTGAAGGGTGAGGCCTGGGTCTGGCAGCATTCACCACAAACTGATTGAAGAGCCCTTGGGCCTCAAGTTAACATCAGCAGTAGCCTGACAGTACTTCCTGTGGGCCTGTGGTGGTGGTGATGGCCATGGGTTGAGGTTCCTCTACTTGTAAAAAGGGAAGAAAATAGTTGGAAGGACTGTGTCTCATGGTTTGAGTGCCATGTCAGCCACAGTAGAATAGAACACCAGGTAGATTTCTAAGATTTTTTATTCCAGCTCCACCCAGGGCCTGAGGGAACTTGCTGCCTGGAAGGGAAGGACACAATTATGGCTGGCTTCACAATCTGCTAACTGCAGATTCTTAAGGGCCTTGAGTGAATATAGGTGATAGGCAGGTAGTGGTTGAAGCAGGCCTTGGGTGGGACCTAATGCTGTGGTGCCTTCAGGTCTAACCCAGTGCAGTCCCAGTCTTGGTGTTGTGTCACCCTACTTCCAGCTCCAGGCAGCTTAGCACAAAGAGAGAGATACTCTTTATGTTTGGAAGAAAGTAAGGGAAGGGAACAAGAGTCTCTCCCTGGTAATCCAAGTAAATCTGGATCTTATCCAAGACCATCAAGGTGGTCCCTCTATAAGTCTGCAAGAAGCACAGTGTTACTGGACTAGTGGTGCTCCCTAACGCAGATACAGCTTAGATCACAATACCAAAGTCCTTTTGAATATCTGGAAAGCCTTCCCAAGAAGGATTGGTACAAATAAGCCCAGACTGCAAAGAATAAAATAGATACCTAACTCTTCAATACACAGACATCAAAGAACATCCACACCCATCAAGATCATTCAGGAAAACATGACATCACTAAATGAACTAAATAGAGCACCAGGGACCAATCCTGGAGAAACAGAAATATATGACCTTTCAGACAAAGAATTCAAAATATCTGTTTTGATGAAACTCAAAGAAATTCAAGATAATACAAAGAAGGAATTCAGAACTCTATCAGATAAATTTAATAAAGAGTTTGAAATAATTAAAAAGAATCAAGCAGAAATTTCAGAGTAGAAAAATGCAATAATGAAGAATGCATCAGAGTCTTCTAATAGCAGAATTCATCAAGCAAAATAAAGAAATAGCATGAAGACAGGCTATTTGAAAATATACAGTCAGAGGAGGCAAAAGTAAATAGAATTTTTAAAAAAGCATGTCAACAAAGTCTAGCAAATAGTCTCAAAAGGGCAAATCTAAGAGTTATTTGCCTTAAAGAGGAGGTAGAGAAAGATATAGGGGTAGAAAGTTTATTCAAAGGGATAATAATGAGAATTTTCCAAACCTAGGAAAAATATTGATATCCAAGTACAAGAAGGTTCTAGAATAGCAAGCAGATTTAACCCAAAGAAGACTACCTCAAGTCATTTAATAATCAAACTTTCAAAGGTCAAGGATAAAGAAAGGATCCTAAAAGCAGTAAGAGAAAAGAAACAAATAACATAAAAAGAGTTCCACTACCTCTGGCAGCAGACTCTTCAGCTGAATCCTTACCAACCAGGGGAGAGTGGTATGGAATATTTAAAGTGCTGAAGGGAAAAAAAGCCTATTACCCTATAACAGTATATCCAGTGAACATATCCTTCAAACATAAAGGAGAAATAAAGACTTTCCCAGACAAGTAAAAGCTAAAGAGAGTACTTCAATCAGAAAGAAGAGTATGTTAATGAGCAATAAGAATTCATATGAAGGTATACAACTCACTGGTAATAGTAAGTACATAGAAAAACAGAATATTATGGCATTGTAGTTGTGGTGTGTAAACTACTCTTAAGTAGAAACACTGAAAGATGAACCAATCAAAAATAACTACAAGAAATATTTAATACATAGACAGTACAATAAGATGTAAAGAGAAACAACAAAATACTAAAAAGCAGAGGGAGAAAGTTAGAGTGTAGAGTTTTTATTGGTTTTCTTTTTGCTTATTTGTTTATGCAGTGTTATTATTAGCTTAAAATAATGGGCAATAAGATAGTATTTGCAAGCTTCATGGTAAGCACAAATCAAAAAACATACAACAGATACACAGAAAACAAAAATTAAAGTAATTAAATCATCCCACCAGAGAAAGTAACCTTCAATAAAATGAAGACAGGAAGGAAGGAAGGAAGGAATAGAAGAGCACAAAACAACCAGAACACAAATAACAAAATGGCAGGAGTAAGTCTTTACTTATCAGCAATAACATTGAACATAAATAGACAAAACTCTCCAATTAAAAGACATAGAGTGGCCGACCCAATGATCTGTTGCCCACAAGAAAACCACTTCACCTAGAAAGACACAGACTGAAAATAAAGAGATAGAAAAAGATATTCTGAGCCAATGGAAATTAAATAAAAGCGAAGAAGAGTTTGGAAGTTCCCTAAAAAACTAAAAATAGAGCTACCATATGATCCATCAATTTCACTGCTGGATATATACCCAAAAGAAAGGAAATCAGTATATCAAAGAGATATCTGCACTCCCATGTTTATTGTGGCACTATTCACAATAGCCAAGATTTGGAAGCAATCTAAGGGTGCATTGAAAGGACACAAAGATAGATGTGTACCCACCACCCCCCGCTACACCCTTTTGTTCTGCTCTCTAATCTTTGCACATACCAGAGATTTCGTAAGTTCTGTGAGTACCTGTTTTTCTGCACGTACCAGAGATTTTGTTTTGCACATACCAGAGATTTTGTAAGTTCTGAGGCAAGGTCACAAGACGTGTTTAAGTAAGATAAACTCTTGCTGCCATAAACCTGCTCTCCCGCCTCAAAGGTTGAACCGAAATATCAGAAATGGCGGGAACCAATCATAGTTAGCCAAATCGCCTTGTTCAAACACTAGCCAATCATATATCTGATTTGTATAATAACTCTATGCCCACTTTTCTTAGACTATATAACACTGCTCGGAGCTCAGTGGGGGAGCTCTCCTGCCCGTCTCGTTTCGCGAGTGAGGGAGAGTTCCAGGTTCGAACCTGTAATAAAGATCCTTGCTGCTTAGCTTTGACTCTGGACTCTGGTGGTCTTCTTCGGGGAATAAACGGTCTGGGCATAACAGCATCAACAGATGAATGGATAAATAAAATGTACGTATACACAATGGGGTACTATTCAGCCATAAAATAGAATGAGATCCTGTCATTTGCAAAAACTTGGATGGAACTGGAGGTCATAATGTTAAGTGAAATAAGCCAAGCACAAAAAGACGAATTTCACATGTTCTCTCTTATATGTGGGAGCTAAAAATTAAAGTGACCTCATGGAGGTAGAGAGTAGAATGATGGTTTCCAAAGGTTGGGAAGGGTAGCGGAGGGGTAGTGGGGATAGTTAATGTGTACCAAAAAAATAGATAGAATGAATAAGACCTACTATTTACAACCACAAAGGGGTGACTATAATCAATAATAATTCAGTTGTACATTTAAAAATAACCAAAATAGTATATAATTTAATTGAGGTGATGGATGCTCATTTACCCTGATGTGATTATTATGCATTGCATGCCTGTGTCAAAATATCTCATACTCATGTAACCCAGAAATATATATGTTTCTGGATAAGCACAAATAAAAAAACATAGAACAGACACACAGAAAACAAAAAGGAAGTAATTAAATCATACAATATATACACACACACATCTACTATGTACTCACAAAAATTAAAAACAAAAAAATTTTAAAAGTATAATAGAAATTAAATTTTGTCATTTTAAATGAAAAGTCACAATATAAAATCATCTATTCTATATAATGCTAATTATACAAAAAATGTTTAGGAAAAAATCACTGAGAAGAAATGGTTGTTGATTATGGATGTTATATTCTTATTTTACTTTCTAAATTTTTCTAGTAAGCATGGATGATTTTTATAATAAGAAAAATTATGAGTTTTGTTTTGCTTTGTTATTTGTTTTAAGTTCTGTTATTGTTGTTGTTTTAAGGAACTATTACCCTTGTCTTAGGGAGTAAGAAAAAAGATAAACTCAGTTAACTTCAGGCAAAGTAGATCAGATTCAACAAACATGAACTGAGTTTTTACTAAGAGTTGAGACTAGGCTACAAATATAGATGAAACTAGTGAGGCCTCTACCAGGACACCTGGATGTAGAAAATACTCAGAAGAACAGGAACTGGTTTATTTAATAACCTCATTCTCCTTACATGCTTCCAGCACCTCACTTGTGTTTCCATAATTTCTCTCTTAAGCATAGCCCAGCACACCCAATACAGTCCATCTCTTAAGCCCAGTGCAGTTTGTGCGTTCCATTCCTTATTCCCTTTTTGCCCATGCCTTTGTCACTCTTGTCTCACAGCAATTCAGAGTACACCAGCACTTTGCCTTCTTCCTCAAACTTTATTTTACAAATGGGAACACTGAGATACTTGGAATTCAAGTGATACTGTCAAGGTTTCACAATGAATTAGTAACACACCTAGGATTAGAACTCAGGCCTTATGACTCCCATGACCACACATTCTAGTGTTCTCCAACTCAGTTTTCTAAAGGGACAGCTTCTTTCTTAAGCTTTTCAGAATAAGAGCCCTTAATTCAAAGCAAGCAGTTTTTAAAAAAGGAGAAAGGTAGAATCTCCAGGAATTAATGAAAACAGAAACTTGTTTAGGGACTTTGAGAACTGCTTGGACCCTGAAGTTATTCCCAGAGGACAGGCTGGAGAAACAAACAAGAGTCAATTACTATTTTGACTCCAATTATGTGGTTAAAAATAATAATAATAATAGAAACCATTCCTGCCTTTCATCCCTTGAATACTGTTGACTAAAGAAGGAGCTGATTTGAGCTGTTAGTCTGGAATGCTGAGCAGCTCTGGGCGAGAACCAGTGCATTCCAAACTGACCCTGTCCCACCAGGAAAAACAGGGTGAAAACAGCCATTGATCACACATTCCCAACTGTTTGCTTCCCCCTGACAAACAGTATGTTACTAAGATCACTATAAAAGGTATTTATCTAATTAGAGACTGTTTCCCCCCTTTTATTAGTAAGCAATTAGACCACACTTTAGTACATTAAGGAGGTTTTGTGAATCCAACTGGAAGCATATAAATTCTGTTATTGTGTAATTGTATATTGGGCATAAAACCACAGATTTTCTTCTATTTTGGCTTGACCATTTTTTAATAGCAATTTAGGGTTTTCAAAGCTAATGCTTATGTGGTGAGTGTTTTTTTAAAGCCTAGGGTAATACATATAATTTTGCCATTCTTTGGTTTTAAATCCAAACCAGAAAATGACACAAATTGCATACAAACATGTATCGACTATTTATTCTGTCCTTCTTCATCTCAAAGCCCGGGGATAATTCTTTTGTTAAGTACAATGGTAGCATAGTATCACTCTTTAGCATAGAAACCATAAAGTTTATCTAGCCAAATAATTCCACAAACCCTGATTTAAACCTCTGTAGCTCACATGCTTATGACTGAATTCATCTTAATTACATTATGGCCGGGCGTGGTGGCTCACGCCTGTAATCCCAGCACTTTGGGAGGCCGAGGTGGGTGGATCACGAAGTCAGGAGTTCGAGAACAGCCTGACCAACATGGAGAAACCCCATCTCTACTAAAAAAATTACAAAAAATTAGCCGGGCATGGTGGCACATGCCTGTAATCCCAGCTACTCGGGAGGCTGAGGCAGGAGAATCACTTGAACTCAACAGGCAGAGGTTGCAGTGAGCCAAGATCATGCCATTGCACTGCAGCCTGGGCAACAAGAGCGAAATTCAGTCTCAAAATAAATAAATAAATAAATATCATTTTGTTGCCAAGACAGGAGTGGGGAAGAAATGGAAGGATCATATCACTTTGAGTATCAGTTTGTTAGTTTAAATATATCAGGTTAGGTAGAGCCATATTGGCGTTATCAATATTTGACTATTTCTTACTTACAAACATGGTAATTTCCTATGGTTCAATTTCTATATATGTTGCCCCAAGTTTTCACAAAGACTTCATAAATACCAAAATACCAAAATAAAAACCATTGACTCACACTCTTACTAAACAACTTATTCATTTATAAAAGTATCCAAAGACTTTGTAAATTATATTGGTAACGTATTTCACTACTAGATGCCCTTGAGGCCTTAGGCAAAACACTAGCCTTTTGGGACCCTGTTTCCTTCTCTGACAGATGAGAGGGTTGAACTAGAACTAAAAAATAATAATAATTAAATTTCCATAAAAGGCATCACTAATCAAAATTAGGACACAGTGTAGATAGCACTGCTATTATGTTAAGGAAGTTGAGATCCATGTCATTATGGAAATATTTCGTAGTATTGCATTTTTATATGCTCTAAGAAACCTTTAAAAGCACTGAATTAGACAATGAAGAACTGATTTACTGATTAACTGCATGATAATAAAAATTAATAATACTGAGAGAACAACTAACATTTATTGACTACAAAATATGAATTACACACAAATATGGTTTGGCTCTGTGTCCCCACCCAAATCACATTTCGAACTGTAATCCCCAAGTAACAGGGGAGGGACCAAGTGAAAGGTGATTGGATCATGGGTCCTTTTTCCCCATGCTGTTCCTGTGATAGTGAATTCTCACAAAATCTGGTTGTTTGATAAGTGCCGGGCTCTTCAGCCTTTGAGCACTCTTCTCTCTCCTGCCGCTTTGTGAAGAAGGTGCCTGTTTCCCCTTTTGCCATGATTGTAAGTTTCCTGAGGCCTGTTCATCCATGCAGAACTGTGAGTCAATTAAATCTCTTTCCTTTATGAATTACTCAGTCTTGGGTACTGTCTTTATAGCAGTGTGAGAATGGACTAATACAGCAGTTAAGCACCTATTACACATTATTTCATTTGATTCTTATACCATATACATGAGCAGTGATGAGCTGGTAAATGCTTGATAAACGACTATCTCAGAGGACAAACAGCCTGAATTTGTAGTGTTTGCTGATTTCTACAGTGTAAATATTTTCACCTTGGCTGAATTCCAGCTACCAACCTGACTTCACAAACACAGCAGGGCTAGGAAGAGATACCCAGTAGCATACTGCTATATAGTATTTCCACCATACAAGTACAGTAAACATAAGTAACTTCAAGAATACAGATAATAATAAAATTTAGTAAAATAATTAGAAAGTGGATTATGAGTATTTGTTTTAACATAAAAGCATAATTTATGTAATTTAATTTATAATAAAGGCTGTGAATAAAAACTAGTTCACAAAATTTTTGAACATTTAAGAGCTCTTATGAACTGAGGGCACCACTGTATGTGAGGTTGACTTTACTAACCAGTTTCATTGAAAATATGGAACAGTGGCTGGGTGTGGTAGCTCACGCCTGTAATCCCAGAACTTTGGGAGGCCAAGGCGGGTGAATCACTAGAGGTCAGGAGTTTGAGACCAGCCTGACCAACATGGTGAAACCCCGTCTCTACTAAAAATACAAAAAAAAAATTAGCTGGGTGTGGTGGCACATGCCTGTAACCTAGCTACTTGGGAGGCTACGGCAGGAGAATCGCTTGAACCCAGGAGGCAGAGGTTGCAGTGAGCCAAGATCACATCATTGCACTCCAGCTTGGGCAACAAGAGCAAAACTCTGTCTCAAAAAAAAAAAAAGAAAAGAAAATAGGGAATAATAATATACAAAAGGTGAAGAGGTGAAGTAAGTTGCAAAGATTGTCTTCTAGTAAGTTCAAATCCTGATTTTCCAGACTGTAAAGCTTAACTCCTTCATTCTGAGGAAGCTTATACAATAGATTTTAAGAACATAACTTTTGTTATAGTAGGTAGCTAGTCAGGCATGAGTAGGACAGGAGAGGGCTCCCCTCACCCCATCAGGAATGTCAGGCGACCATCAGGAGATGATCAGGCAGTTGTTAACTGTCTCTCTAAGATAATAATTGGACACAGCCAGAGCCAGGGAAAGGCAGTCTCCCTATAGATAGCAAAAACCTGAAACTAGTGATTAGTGGCTTTCCAATAAGATCTCAGGGACTGGGGGAGTGAGATCAAGCATATGCATTAAGAGGCAAAGTGGCAAAGTTTAACTGGTATATGACCTTCGTCCAGGAATGCTAGATTGGTAAGGGAAGAAAGCCTCAAGTGAGCATGCATAAAACTCCAGTAAACACTGTGTATGCTCCCCTCCCACATGCTAGCAGGCCATTGTGCAAGCAGACAGCACACCCCAAGGGAAGAATCAGGGAAGAAGGGACCCAAGATCCTGAAAGTATGCCAGTGTATGATATAAAACCCCATGTCAAAAGGTCAAATCACAAACTTGTCTTTCAAGTTGCCCTCTTGGCCCTCTTCCAAGTATACTTTACTTTCTTTTCATTCATGCTCTAAAGCTTTTTAATAAACTTTCACTCCTGCTCTAAAACTTGCCTTGGTCTCTCCTTCTGCCTTATGCCCCTCCATTGAATTCTTTCTTCTGCAGAGGCAAGAGTTGAGGTTGCGGCAGACCTGTATGGATTCACCACAGGTAATACTTTTATATAATCCAAGACATATATGTTTTTGATTGTAGCTAAAATGGCACTAAGCAAGGCTAAAAGGAAAAAAAATTAAGCAAGATGAAAATTTAAAGGAATGTTTTCTAGAAGAAGGCCTGTTGAGAGAAATGTTACCAATGCAGATCATTGGTAACACATTTCTGTTTTATTCTAAGGTTAGTCAGAAGGAACTAGTAATTGTAAAAAGAGAAATCAGAACAGTGAATAAGTCAATCTATTCTTAGACATCACCAAGTGGTATTGAGGTGCAAAATTCCCATGGGAGGGGCTCACCAGTCTTGAATGATTCAAGGAACGCTGTCTTTTTTGTTTGCCTGCGCTGGAGTCTCTGTAAATTAGGACAGATATCACCACATTTTTTCCCCAATTGTTTGAGACTTTTTTTTTTCCCCAGATAAAAGAAGGAAAATTCTACATTCATGTTAATAACTTTTTGATCTCTAGGTAATTTCCAATGCATTTTATAAAATAATTTATATAAATGTGATTGTTACAGAATTTCACCTATTCAGAAGTTTTAAGCATTTTAATTAGACAGTGCTTCATTAGTATCACTGGTATTACTGGCTAAGTACTCCAAACTAAGCATAAATGAGTCAAGCTTTCATGCTTTTCATGAAGATTCAGGCTTACTCTGACACTTACCAGACATAAGATCAATGTCTGGCCACAGTAAGTGCTATGTAATCGTTAGCTATTATTATTAGCATTTAGAAGTGCTTTGTTTCTGGTGGGTTACAGATTCATGCTGTGGGCAGAATTTCCTCAGAATGCTGCACCCAGATTGTAGAATTCTCCACATATGCAACGTTAGCTACAGGCTGCCAGAGTTTGTCCTTTAATAGTACTGGTATGACTAACATTTTCAGTTGGTCTTTGGTGTACTTGGATTTCTGGTGCTAGAAATGTTTTATTACTTATGGAGGCCCATTGTAGAAGCAACATTTTCCCCCAAAAGAGGTTCAATTCTGGCTGTCTTAAGATTTAGGCTCACAAGGTGTTTGGGCTGATGTTGGGTGATGTCAATTCATGTGAAAACTGTGCTTTCGATAGTACAGCCAGTGCGTCTTTTCACCAGGGTTGAGGTCAAAGGAACTTCCTCCTGATAGTTGGAAACTGACTTATTTGTCAATTCTTGCTTTACAGTCTCTAAAAGTTCTCAAAGTAACATAAACAAATGTAGTATATGTTTCAGTATTTATAGCAAACTGTAAGGTAGACTTACGAGCTTTATTAGAATTGATTAACAGAAATGCTCATTTTGTACAATGGGTAGTGAGAACAGTGAGCCATCTAGGGAGCAACCAGCTTTCTCACACTTTCTGCCTTGAAGTTAGATCCTTTGTATACATCTTTTCTTTTTTTGTAGAGATGGGGTTTCACCATGTTGCCTAGGCTGGCCTTGAACTCCTAGCCTCAAGTGATCCTCCCACCTTGGCCTCCCAAAGTGCTGGGATTACAGGCGTGAGCCATCACTCCGGGCCCATATTCACCTTATACTTTGTTTTTATGCTTTGCTATTGCTCCCTGTAATTGTATTGAATTCATGTTTATTACTAAATTTCTAACCACCTTACCAGAAATGGCAACTCCTTCCATAATTTTACTTATTTGAACATATATAATCTTTTTACCATCACAGCAGCCGTTTCAAATCATCTCCTTTTAGAGCTGGTAAAGGCCTTCAGGTTCATTTAGTATAAACTTGTTCTTTTACAGTTGAGGAATCAAAGGTCCAGTGAGGTTAAATGTCTTGCCTAAAAAACTCGGTACATCAGCATCTTACCAGTTTTGAACTTTGCATTTTTGAGTAAGTGATAAGCAATGTGTGAAATACCATCCATTTGTAAAATGAATAAACTTTCCTTAACAATTTTGACTTCCTGGAAATAATTTTTTCAATAGAGCAATAAAATGACATCAGTGAAATCAATCGTATTGTCTTGATAGGTCATAAAACCTTGGGCAGTGACCACTGAGTGAGAGACAGGACTAGCTGGATTTCCTAGGCGGACGAAGAATCCCTAAGCCTAGCTGGGAAGGCGACCACATCCACCTTTAAACACAGGGCTTGCAACTTAGCTCACACCTGACCAATCAGGTAGAAAAGAGAGCTCACTAAAAGGCTAATTAGGCAAAAACAGGAGGTAAAGAAAGAGCCAATCATCTATTGCCTGAGAGCACAGCGGGAGGGGCAGTGATCGGGATACAAACCCAGGCATTCCAGCCAGCAAGGGCTACCCTCTTTGGGTCCCCTCCCTTTGTATGGGAGCTCTATTTTCACTCTATTTAATCTTGCAACTGCACTCTCTTCTGATCCGTGTTTGTTACTGCTCAAGCTGAGCTTTCACTCGCCGTCCACCACCACTGTTTGCTGTGGTGGCAGACCTGCTACTGACTTCTATCCCTCCAGATTCGGCAGGGTGTCTGCTGTGCTCCTGATCCAGCGAGGCGCCCATTGCTGCTCCCGATTGGGCTAAAGGCTTGCCATTGTTCCTGCAGGGTTAAGTGCCCGGGTTTGTCCTAATCAAGCTGAACAGTAGTCACTGGGTTCCACGTTCTCTTCCTTGACACATGGCTTCTAATACAGCTATAACACTCACTGCATGGCCCAAGATTCCATTCCTTGGAATCCGTGAGGCCGAGAACCCCAGGTCAGAGAACAGGAGGCTTGCCATCATCTTGGAAGTGGCCTGCTGCCATCTTGGAAGCAGCCCGCCACCATCTTGGGAGCTCTGGGAGCAAGGACCCCAGGGTAACATGAGGACACAAGATAATGGGGTGGGGGGAGGGTAGTGGTGACTAAGCTGTGCTGTCCAACACAGCTGCTACTAGTTACATGTGGATATCATAATATTTAAGTTAATTAAAAATAAATAAAATTAAAAATCCACTTCCTCAGTCTTACTAATCACATTTCATGTGTTCAATAGCCATCTGTGACTAGTAGCTATGGTATTGGGCAGCACAGAATATTTAGATAAAATATCTCTGTCATCCCAGAAAATGCTATTGGACAGCATTAGAAGGACTGTTTGAATCTCCACTCAACTGCTAATTTTTTTGGAGGCTTCTAAACTGGGAAGCTTCTTCCTTCTTGAGATCGGTGCCAATCCTGACACCAGGTAGATCTCTCAGGGAATGGACAGAGGCTTTCCAGAGTAACAATCTACTGAGCTCCTAAGCTGCACAACGACTCCTGACAAAAGAGTTAGACTCAGTAGCACATGCTCCTGGCTCATCTCACTCTTGCCTTGTTTTGGGAGTGACGGTCAGGGGAAAGCATGAAGGAAGGAGGGACCAGAATTTAGCATATCCCAAATAGTCTGAACTTTGCTTAAGTTTTTACTTGTCTGCAGTCTTCTTACCCCCAACTCCCCAATGTCTTCATCTTCACTAGACAGCAGAGGCATGGCCTTGATGAAGTCCAATCACTTTCTGCTTCTTTGGGGCTGGAGGGAGTGATTAGATAGATTCTAGGGAAAGAGATGTGTAAGGACAGAAGCCTCACCAAATTTGCTGAGGTCCTCAACATGGTCAGCTCAGTCAGCTCCACTGAGGGTACAAAGATGGTAAAAATTACTTTACTGGGGCTCCTTTTCCCTGGGGTCCTTTTTATTTTCAGCTCCCCTGACCTGAAGGCCTGAGACTGGGCTTGGGTATCTAAGACCCCTCACTATCCTTGGCAGTGTGTTGGTCCACAGGAGACAATAGTCCTTCCCTACTCTACAATGGAAACGCCATTGTAATTCATAGTAAGGAGTTAATAAAGACTTAACAGGTCTTTCTCCCAGAAGTATTTACATTTCAAAAACTACCTCTGAGCCTTCCTTGTCTCCCTTGCACCCCTCCTCACCGTTTGCTGCCCAGTAAAATGAGGCATTTGAACAGTCATGTATCAGATGGGGACATGCTCTTGGAAATGCATTGTCAGGTGATTTTGTTACTGTGCAAACATCATAGAGTGTACTTATACAAACCTAGATCATACACCCTACTACACACCTAAGCTATATGGTATAGCCCATTGCTACTAGGCTACAAACCTGTACAACATGTTGTTATTTACACCAGCATCACCACAAACAGGTGAGTAATGTGTTGCACTGAGATATTACAAAGTCTTGTATGTCACTTAGGCATTAGGAATTTTCAGCTCTATTATAATCTTATGGGACCAACATCATTGATTGAAATGTTCTTATGCGGTGCATGACTGTAAATGATTTCTAAGTCCATTCCAAGCACTGAAGTTGTCTGACCTGCTGATTCTGAAGAATGCTAATGCCTTAGGTCAAAAGAAAGCTTGCCTGAGCCTGGGAGTTATGCTGGGGCAAGAGATATCTTCGGCAGTGAAAGTGTCTTCTTACCTCCATTCACATTTTTCCTCAAACTACAGTTATATTTATTCTCTTTTCCTCCATGTTCATTTATAATCCCAAGCCAGTAGGAAAAAAAGCACCGATACTACTATCATAGTTTGGGTTGTTAAAACTGGGATCCTGAAAGCACCTGACAGAATTTGTAAAAGATGGTGTTTGTCTCTGTGTCCATCAACGTACCCAAAATAAGCCATGATTTTCAACAATGTGATTCTTCAGAAACCCTCAGCACAGAGTTCTTTCAGAGCAACACTGAAAACTTAAGTATTTCCCCTGGATAACAACAATAGCTGCAATTTTTTAAGCAACTCTTATATGACAGGTATACCTACTTGACTTTTTACAATAGTCCCTCCAACCCTTATCTGCAGGGGATATGTTACAAGACCCCCAGTGGATGCTTGAAACTTCAGATAGTACCAAACCCTATATAGACTATGTTTTTTCCTACACATACATACTTATGATAAAGTTTAACTTAAAAATTAGGCACAGAGAGAGATGAAAAACAACAACTAATAATAAAATAGAACAACTATAACAGTATTCCAGCATAACTGCTCTTGTGCTTTGGTGCCATTATTAAGTAAAATAAAGGATACAAGAACACAAGCGCTTTTATGCCACAACAATCTGATAACTGAGATGGCTACTAAATCCCTGGATGATTCACATCCTGCGCCAGTTGGAGCAGAGCAGCATAAAATTTCATCACACTACTTAGAATAGCTCACAATGTAAAACTTATACATTGTTTACTTCTGGAATTTTCCATTTAATATTTTCAGTCCATGGTTGACTGTGGGTAATTGAAACCGCAAAAGTGAAACCATGGATAAGGGTGGGACTACTGTATAAGTGTTATCTAATTTATCCTAATTCGAATGCCATCTCAATTCTACAAATGTCAAATGAGCTCAGAAAGTCCTGATAATTTGCACTGATTCTTATGGCTAATACTTTGGATCCAGGATTAGAATAAGACTTCATCAATTGCTACAGTACATCTATTTAGCACTCTGCCATTAATTTTTAAATTATGTTCCAAGGAATCCTAAATGTCCTCTCAAGATATTCAAGGCTGTTAAGAGGATTGAGGGTGGGTGGGGGAAGAAAAGAGGGGGAAAGACCACTAGGTAGCCTCAGTCCCTGTCCATATCTTGTCTGTCCTGCTCACCTGCCAAATTTAAGCCCAGCATACACTCTTTTAGCTATTTTATGTACTGCATTAGGATTCCACATACTATTTCTCAGCTTAAAAAAAAAAGGTTCAAACACCATTGAACATACAGTGTGCTTTCTCCAATGTCCTACTGAAACCATCCCAGCTTTTGTCTATTTGTAACTAACTGACATTTACATATGTTAGTTGATCCTACCACTGAAGAATGATTAATAAAAAACAAATCATTGTACATCTTTACCTATGTTGTCCTTAGTTACAGACTTGGAAATGTTCTGGTGGAAATTGATTATTCAGAGGCATGTGAGGCCGATTCATCAGAAAAGGAAAGAAGGTGCCTGGGATATTGCTGCTTGCTTTCTCTCAAAAAATGAATTATGTTTAGACAAGATGATCATTTGATATGTGATGGCCCTTGGACAAACAAAATATATTCATTTAACTTCCTTCCAAAAGGATCATTTTCGCAATCAGAGGTAACAGGATTGACTTTCAAAGTAGGGCTTGTTCACTCTTTTTCTCATTTATTAACCAACTAGAGGATTTATGGCCTCATATTTTTTTCTATTAGGTATAACTGCTTGAAAACCTAAACAGAGATAAGTTTCAGTTTGTTTTTTTACTTCCTACAGAATTCTTTTTAAAAAAGTGAAGATACTCTTCCAAAGATTTCTTATTTTGCTTATGGCATTCTTTGAGTTTTGCCTGTGTGGGGTGGGGTGGGGCGGTGTGCACATGCATATTCACGTATCGGCTAAGAGGTGCCTGCGTATAATAGGGTCTCCATGTATTTTGGACCAACATTTTGGAACAATGAACATTATGATGGGTTCGGGACATGCTACCCCAAAATGTTACCTTGGCATATCAAATGTTTAAGCTGAAGAAATTTGAGAAAACCAAAGAAGCTGGAAGGTCTCTCTGACTTTCCCCCTTCCTTCCCCCACTGAAGCAGATCATAAAACCTAGGAAGGATTTTCAGACCTTCCCTGAAGCAGGTCATAAGACCCTCAGGTGAGAGGTGCCTTCCCTATACCATGGAGGAAAGGAGCATTCTTATCTCTGAAGACACAGACACACAGAGAAGAAGAATCTGAGCAAACATGTCTTGCTTAGTTTATTACCATTGGATCACACCCCTTTTGTGCTCTCACATTTCTTCATGACTCTTCTCTCTTTTTTTATAAAAAAAAATTAAAGTTACCTGTTTCTTGGGGTCTTTATTTCCTTATGAAGACCCCCCTTGTTACATAAAACTTGTATTAATATATTTTTATGGCTTTTCTCTTGTTAATCTTTTGTTACAGTGGCCTCGGCAACGAACCTAGGATGGATAGAAGAATATTTTTCTTCCCCCTACAAACGTTAGTTACTTGGTGGAAGAGGAAGCTGCCCTTGGGTAACCTACTTGTTCAATCCATTCACCAAACAGCAATCAATAATAATAACCAAATATCTTTTATGAGTAACCAGAGAGGGAAATCAGAGATGTTCAGACAGGAGATAAATGACTGCTTGACAAATAAATTGTAAAGCAGATTCCAGCAAAGACTATAAAATCAGAGTTTTAGAAATGTAGAGGCCCTTTCATCTTGGAATTCTCTGCTTGTAACCATAAGATTTGGATGCTACCCTCTAGGACTCTGTGATCCAGAGGGAGGATGAGGCATTTAGCTCATGATGATGATTGAATGTCTCTGTTTGCCAAAAATGACTCTGATCCTTGTATGGAGGAATAAATCTTTATCTAGAGTAGAAAGTTGCCAAGGGTGAGAGGCATCCTGTGAGATGCTTGGTCAGAAACTGAAGCTGAAAAAATATACTCTGGGAGAGAACATAGTTTTACGTTCCTGGGTGAAATGGCATGTTCGTTTATAGTAAAGTGGGTATATTTTTGGTCATTTCAATAAGTTTTCCAGGGAAAGAGGGAAGGAAATTGATGATGCCCTGGGGAGGTAAGGAAGATTGACTAGGAAAAGGCAACAACCCCTCCAATGCCTGGGAGAATTACAGCAGGGATCTTTCTAAGAGTCAGCCTAGCAATACTACCTGGACCCAAGGAATCTGTAGGCACAGTCACCCAGAAGAGAGTGATACCAGAGAACTGACAGGCCATTAAGATATTATTTCCTGTGAATTGCACTTTTGCATATGATATGTTTTCTAAGATGTATCAAATCTGACTGCAAATGTGGGGCAGTAGGCCCACTGCTACACTTTCCCATGTGCAGGAGTAGGAGACACTCAATACTAAATAATAAGTAATACTCCCCCAAAATAACCAGGGAAAGTTCTGTCATTTATTTCTTCAATAGAACGCTTACTAAGTGTTTTAGTCTGTTTTGTGCAGTTATAACGAAATACCCAAGACTGAGTTATTTATAAAAAGCAGATTTATTTCTTATAGTTCTGGAGGCTGGGGAGTCCAGGGTTGAGAGGCCTGCATCTGACAAGGCTCTTCTTGTTGTCAAGAAGGGCACATTACAAATGTTAGTTACTTGGTGCAAGAGGAAGTTGCCCTTGGGTAACCTACTTGTTCAATCCATTAATCAAACAGCAATCAACAATAATAACCCACAGCAGAAGGGCAAGAGAAGGTGTGTATGAGACAGCAAGAGAGAGCTGAACTCACTTTTATAACAACCCACTCTTGTGATAACTAACTCAGTCCTGTGATAATGACATTAACCATTCATGAGGGCAGAACCCTAATAATCTAATTACCTCTTATAAGGCCCCCACCTGCCAACACTGTTGCATTGGGGATTAAGTCTCCAACACAAGAACTTTGGGGGACACGTTCAAACCATAGCACTAAGCCATTGAAAAAAACAACAGTTACAAATGCCAATGGTTCGGTAACTTGTTGAAGGTCACACAGCTAGGTGGAGGTGCCACAATTAAATCCACATATTTCTGGATTCAAACCCAGCATTCTTTGTACTTTTTCTCACCACCTCTCAAACAGGAAGGTAGGAAGATAGAGCAAAGTTTGTGGTGATGGCCAAATTTATAGTAGAAACAAAATTATGTTATGGGATTTCCTTCCCTTTGCTACTACAAGTGTTTTTTTAATGTTCTAAGAAGGCATTCATTCACTTACCCTGGGGAAGGAAAAATAGGTCCTGTTCTTTGATCTACGAAAAGTATTAATTTATTAAAAAATAAGATCAATAAGCACAACTTACAATGAATATTTGACTTTTTAGGTAATTATTATTTGCTTAACCCTGGATAGAGAATCAATTTTTCCCCCCAGGGGAAAGTGGAGAAAAAACAAAATAAATTAAGAACCAACAGCAACATAATTTAGTGTGGTTTCTGTTACACTATAAAAGACCCAAATTGCCCACTTTTTAATTTAAGTGCGGAGAACAGAGCATTTTATTCATAAGAACAAATAATACTAAATAGTTCCTTATGAAGGCTGGATGACTATAAGTTATAGTAGGAGAAATATTTGAAGGACAGAGCTGTCTATGAGACCCTCTATCTGACAAGCTCTCTCAGTGGGTTATGCTCTACCATTAGCTTTGGATTATTTAGCTGCATGAGCTTGGGTAAACTATAAGAGTTGGAAACTAAAGAAAACAGAGGCTTTCTGCTCTGAGAGCTTCATGTTACAGATGAGGAAATGAAGTCCCACTGATAGTAAACAACTTGCTGACTGTCAAATAGTGGAGAACTAGTACTGTCCTGTGCCTCACTCACTTAACTTCTTGGTGCCTCAGTTTCCTACTCTGTAAAAAGAAGAAATTTAAATAGGAAATTCATGATACCATGGAAGAAACACATGACTTGGAGATTGATATCCTGGGTTTGAGAGCCCTTCTCCAATACCTGTCCACGTAGGCCAGTCCTGAGGCCTGAGGTCTTATTAATATCAGATTTCACAATATGGTCACCTCTTATTTGTCACAATTTCCACAAATTTTACATTTGTAATTAAAAGTTTTGTTCAAGCTATAACACAGGGCATTGAGAGAAACTAATAAAATAAGGCACAGACAAGTATTTAGAAAACTGTTAAATGCTTCAGAGGATCAAAGGAATTATGATAATGGCGATGATGATAATGATGATGATTAATTCTCTCTTACTCTCAAATTCTAGTTGGAAAGAAGAGCTTGCATTTGGAAGAAGTGGAAGAGGTTATATTGATAGAATGAGGTTCATATCATGGAAACGTGTAAATGATGAGATGTGAATTTAGATGGCTTTTTGAAAATAAGGGAGCAATTGGCAGGATTGCTAAATAAAATACAGAATACTCAGTTAAAGTTGAATTTCAGATAAACAAAAGATAATTTATTGGTACAAATATATTTCAAATATTACTTGGAATGTACTTATAGCAATAAATTATTTGTTGTTTATACATGGGTGTCCTCTATTTTTATTCACTAAACCTAAAACCCTAATAACCCTAATAATTAGATAATATCTTAATGTTGTTAATGCTGCTATAAGAAAATACCTCGGACTGGGTAATTTATAAACAGCATACATTTATTGCTTACAGTTATGGAGGCTGGGAAGTTCAAGATCAAGGGAACAGCAGGTTCAGTGTCTGGTGAGGGTCTTGTTTCTGATTCCAAGATGGCATCTCTTGCTGTGTCTTCACATGGCAAAAGGGGCAAATAGCTGCATTGCACCTCTTTTATAAGAATGCTAATCCTCTGCCTCTATGATTTAATCATCACCTAAATGCCCTGTCTCTTAAAGTTATCACATTGGTTATCAAATTTTAATGTGTGAATTTGGGGAGGACACGGCCAGACCATAGGAGGGGAGTTCTGTGAAGGGTAGCAAGAGATGTTTAAAAGCAATAATTCAGAGCAATTCACCAGTCACTATTCTAGGAGTACTGGGGTAGGGAAGGAGTAGAAGTAAGAAAATTGTCCTAGTTTGGGTTCCCCGAAAGCAGAGCCTAAGAAAGAATTCAAAGGCGGTAATTTATCTAAACATGAGGCCAGGAAACTTTATAAGGAAAGGAGGAAAGTGAAAGCCATTATAAGGGTGCATTGCGTAGGTCTTTGCTATAGGCAGTGGGGGCAGGATTCCACTGGTTTTACTAAAAAGCCTATACAATGCCTACTAGGAGGGGGACTAGGGCTTTTGTTCTTCAACTCCCAGCCTTCCACTGATTAAGATTTTCCTTTGAGAGGTGAAGGAGATCAAAATATGCCACTTCCAAGTATGCCACTTTGACATAAGAGGTTTTTTTTCTTTTCTTTCCTTTTTTTTTTTTTTTTGAGCTGAAGGCAAATATAAAACAGCAGATTCAGAAAAACGCTATCTACTCCCCCGCTATTTACCTTAAACCAGGGAATAAATTTCCATTTTGAAGGTGTTCCCCCTCCCTTTTCTCCTACCAGGAAGGGGAGAAAGACTATTAATCACCAAGTCAACTCTAGACTCTAACCAACCCAGAAACAACACCAAGAGGAGAGGAATCTGCATAACAAACCTTACTAAATAATACTTATCTTCCATTAGCTTCTCCCATATATTTAACTTCCCACAGTTTACCACGCCTAGATGCATACAATCATTTTCCTTTGTCTTGTCACTGATTCACAAATTTACTGCCCGTTGAATCCCCTGGGTCTGACTGCCTCTTTGTGGTTTTCACTTCCCTTTCTGTGAGACTCCTATGTCGTGTAAAAATATTAACATCAAATAAAATTTGTGGGAGGAAAGTAGATCTTTAGGACTAGAGTGAGGAAAAGTTTGCAAGTCTGGACAGAAGGGAAAAGTGCTTCTGAGAGACTAGCTTTGGGTAGGGGACGTGGAAGAAAAGAATAGCTTTTTAAATTTTTTTCTACTCTTAAAAAGCTTTTTTCTCTTCATCCAAGCTGACCAGCACAATTGGGTTACCCTCACTGTCCCTCTCCAGCTCTAGCTCTCTCCTTATAAAGCCTCAAGATTATGTCAATTGGTCAGAGTCAGTCAGGGATTTTGTGTGAGTGCTGAAGGAACTGCAGGAGCCAGAGAAGAATAAAACTGTGTAGTCAGCCTGGCTTCCAGTTTGTTCTAACTGGCCCTGAGTCTTTGGAGGCAGCCTGCAGAGGCTGCAAGCGAGATTCCTTAACCGTGTTCTAGAAGCAGCTGATGGAGATAGGTTGGCCAACTAGATGCAGCCAAGAATAACTTCTTCCATTGAGATATAAGACCATAAAGAAAATTGACACACTCCAAGCAGATCTTAGGAAGGAATGCATTGAGACAGGACAGAAGGTGGATGTGGACCCTGGACTCAAGGGTGAGGAAGCTGAGAACCCTGTATGGGGTTGCTAAGCACCAGGACTCAATCCTGGCCCCAAGCGACTCCTGGGGAAGGAGTGAGTTAAATAGCATGGAGTGGCCCACTCTTGCCATGCTCCATGAGAATCCTAGCTGCAGGAGACCCCATGACACCCATGAACATTTGAGTCAGCAGGGAGAGCTGCTTGGAGAGATGTCAGGGACAGGACTCCAGCCTCCACAGAATCCCCAGGGTTTGGTTTGAGAATGGCTGGAACACGTCCAGGGATGCCCATCCCTCAAGTCTTGCCATGATCCTCTAGGTGACTTTGGCCTTTGTTGACTGTCAGACTTTGACAGAACAGGGCTTTCTTGCCAATGAGACAGGGCCAGTCTGATCTGAGTACTGCCCTGTCTGCTGGCCTCTACCAGGGCCCCTGCTTCATTTCATCCACTTGCAGCACAGCTTCAGATGCCAAATTAGAGTATTTCCCAGAGGGTATTGCCATAGCTCTTTTGCTGACAGATCCCACCTGTCAGAGAGCTTTCGAAGATGACTCCCAACAGTGCACACCTGCCTGAGGCCTCCCTCATCACTCAACTGGCATGCACTCACCCGCAACCTATCCCTACCACTTTGCCAGTGTGTGCACATGTGTGGACTTCATCGTACTGACATCGCTGGTGCATGGGCACATGTGGACCTCACCGCCACTATCTTGCCCCTGCTGGCGCACAGTACATAAACCCGGCTGCACCACTGTACTGCTGCTGCCTCATGCACATGGGCAGACCATGTTGCTCTGCTGCTGCTGGTGAATATGTGCCCACAGACCCCGACACGTTCCTGCCCTGCTGCTGGTGGTGCACGTGCATGAACACAGACCCTGCTGCTACCACTCTGATGAAGCACTTTTTCTGGTACTTCCCAGTGAAGTGTTGTTGCTGGTGGACCAGGAACACAATGGACCCACCAGTGCAGCAAATGCTTAACCTCAAGAGACCAGAAACAAAGACATGGGCCTGGTCCTAGCCCTCCAGGATTAAAGTATGCAGCCTAAGAATGCTGACATGAGCCTTAGTCCCTGAAATTATCCAGAAATAAAGCCAGTCAACTGAAGTCAACTTATATCACAGTCACACCCTGAAGGGCATCAAAGAATATAAAAGCAAAAAGCTCCATCTAAAGAACAACAACTTCAAAGATTAAAGGAACATTCCCACACAGATGAGAAAGAAATAGTGCAGGAACTCTGGCATCTCTAAAAGCCAGAGTGTCTTCTTACCTCCAAACAACTGCACTACCTTCCAAGTAATGGTTCTTAACCAGACCAAAGTGTTTAAAATTACAAACATAGAATTCAGAACCTGGATCCAGATCATCGAGATTTAAGAGAAAGTGGAAATCCAAACAAAGAATCAAAGAAATCCAGTAAAGCAATTCAAGAGCTGAAAAATGAAACCGCCATTTTATAAATAAACAAACTGATCTGACAGAGCTGAAAATCTCACTACAGAAATTTCATAATACAATCAGAAGTATTAACAGCAGACTAGACCAAGCAGAGGAAAGAATCTCAGAGCTCAAAGATTGGTTCCTCGAATCAACTCAGTCAGACAAAAATAAATAAAAAATAATAGAAAACAATGAAAAAAAAACCTCTGAGAAATATGGGATTATGTAAAGAGATTAATTTATGACTCATTGGCATCCCTGAAAGACAGAGAGAGAGAGAGAGAGAGAGAGAGAGAGAGATAGTGAGCAAGCAATATGAAAAACATATTTGAGGGTATTGTTCTTGAAAATTTCTCCAGCCTTGCTAGAGAGGTCAACATTAAAATTCAAGAAATTCAGAGAACCTCTGTGAGATTCTACACAAGATTACCATTCCAAAGACACATAGTCATCAGATTATCTAAGGTCAACATGGCAGAAAAAAGTATTAAAGGCACCTAGAGTGATTGGGTAGGTCACCTACAAAGGGAATCCCATGAGACTAATAGCAGATCTTTTAGCAGAAACCCTACAAGCCACAAGAAATTGGGGTCCTATATTCAGCATTCTTAAAAAAAAAATTCCAACCAATAATTTCATATCCAGTCAAATCAAGCTTTGTAAGCAAAGGATAAATAAAATCCTTTTCAGACAAGCAAATGCTAAGGGAATTCACTACCACGAGATCTGCCTTAAAATAGGTCTTTAAGAGAGTGCTAAACATGGAGACAAAAGACTGTTACCAGTCACCATGAAAATACACTTAAGTATTATACATAAACCATTGAAGCTATAAAGGATCAACACAATCAAGTCTGCATAACAGCAAGCTAACAACACTATGAAAGGATTAAATTTGCACATATCAATATTAACCTTGAACATAAAAGGGCTAAATGCCCCACTTAAAAAGTGGCATGTTGATATAGAAGCAAGACCCAACTGTATGCTATCTTTAAGAGACTTGTCTGACATGCAATGACACCTATAGGCTTAAAGTAAAGGGATGGAGAAAGATCTATTAAGCAAACTGAAAACAAAAAAGAGCAGGGATTTCCATTCTTAATTCAGACAAAACAGACTTTAAAGCAACAACAATCAAAAAGGACAAAGAAGGGCAGTACATTATGATAAAGAATTCAATTCAACAAGAACACTTAACTATTTTAAATATATATGCACCCAACATTGGGGCACCCAAATTCATTAAAAAAGTTCTTAGAGACCTATGAAGAGACAAAGATAACCACACAATAATAATGGGATACTTCAGTGTATCACTGATGGTATTTGCCCAGATTACTGAGGCAGAAAACTAACAAAGATACTTGGGACGTAAGCTCAACACTTGACAAAATGGACCTAATGGGCATCTACAGGACACTCCATCTAGCAACAACAGAATATACATTCTTCTCATCTGCACATGGAACATATTCTAAAAGCGATTCTCAACAAATTCCAAAAAACCAAAATTATACCAACCATACTCTTGCATCACAATGCAGTTAAAATAGAAGTCAATACTAAGAAGATCTCTCAGAACCATATAATTACAAGAAAATTAAGCAATCTGCTCCCAAGTGAGTTTTGGGTAAATAATGAAATAAAAGGAGAAATCAAGAAATTCTTTGAAACTAATGAGAACAAACATACAATATACCAGAATCTCTGGGCCACAGCTAAAGGAGTGTTAAGAGGAAAGTTTATACTGCTAAATGCTCACATCAAAATTTAGAAGGATCTCAGATTAATAAATTCACATCACATCTAGAGGAACTAGAAAAATAAGAGCACACCAATCCCAAAGCTAGCAGATTAAAAGAAATAACCAAAACCAGAGCAGAACTGAACAAAATTGGGATGTGAAAAACCATATGAAAGATCAACAAAGTGAAAAGTTGTTTCTTTAAAATAATAAATAACCTTGATAGACTGCTATCTAGACTGATAAAGAAAAAAAGAGAGAAGATTCAAATAAATACAATCAGAAACAACAAAAGGGACATTACCACCAACCCCACAGAAATACAAAAACAAACAAACAAACAAAACCAGAGACCACTACCAATACCTCTATGCACACGAACAAGAAAACCCAGAAGAAATGGATAAATTCCTGGAAACATACAACCTCCCAAGATTGAATCAGGAAGAAAGTGAAACCCTAAACAGACCAATAACAAGTTCTGAAGTTGAATCAGCAATAAAAAACTTACCAACCAAAAAAAGCCCTGGACCAGATGGATTCACAGCTGAATTCTACCAGATGCATAAATAAGAGTTGATATGAATCCTACTGAAGCTATTCCAAAAAATCAAGGAGGAGGGACTCCTCGCTAAATCATTTTATGAGGCCAGCATCATTCCAATAACAAAACCTGGCAGAGACACAATCAAAAAAGAAAGCTTCAGGGTAATATCCCTAATGAATGTAGATACAAAAGTCCTTAACAAAAATATTAACAAACTGAATCCAGCAGCACATCAAAAAGCTAGTCCACCATGATCAATAGACTTTATTCCTGGGATGCAAAGTTGGTTCAACATATGCAAATCAATAAATGTGATTCATCAAATAAATAGAACTAAAAACAGAAGCCACATGATCATCTCAACAGATGCAGAAAAGGCTTTCAATAAGATTCAACATCCAAAACCATCAATAGACTAGGCATCAGTGGAGCACAGCTCAAATTAATATAAGCCATCTATGACAAACTCACAGCCATCATACTGAACAGGTATATGAAAGCTGGAAACATTCCCCTTGAGAACTGGAACAAGACAAGGATGCCTACTGTCACCACTCCTATTGAACATAGTTCTGAAAGTCCTAGCCAGAGCAAGCAGGCAAGAAAAAGCAATAGAATGTATCCAAATAGGAAGAGAGGAAGTCAAGCTATCTCTCTTCACAGACAATTTGATTCTATATGTAGAAAACCCCACTGTCTCTGCCCAAAAGCTCCTAGATCTGATAAACAACTTCAGCAAAGTTTTAGGATACAAAAACCAATGTACAAAACTCAGTAGCATTTCTATACACCAATAATGTCCAAGCTGAGGGCCAAATCAAGAAAGCAATCCCATTCACAATAGCCACAAAAAGAATAAAATACCTAGGAATACAGCTAACCAGGGAAGTGAAAGATCTCAATAACGAGAATTACAAAACACTGCTGAAAGAAATTAGAGACAACACAAATGAATGGAAAAACATTCCATGCTCATGGATAGTAAAAATCAATATTGTTAAAATGGCCATACTGCCCAAAGCAATTTACAGATTTATTGTTATTCATATCAAACTACCAATCTCGTTTTTCACAGAATTAGAAAAAGCTATTCTACATTTCATATGGAATAAAAAATGAGTCCTAATATCCAAAGCCATCCTAAGCAAAAAGAACAAAGCTGGAGGCATTACACTACCCAACTTCAAACTATACTACAAGGCCTCAATAACCAGAACAGCATGGTACTGGTACAAAAACAGACACATAAACCAATGGAATAGAATGAGAACCCAGAAATAAAGCTGCACACCTACAACATTCCAATATTCAGCAAAGTCAACAATAACAAGTAATGGAGAAAATACTCCCTATTCAAAAAATAGCACTAGGATAACTGGCTAGCCATATGCGGAAGATTGAAACTGGACCCTTTCTCTTCACATATATAAAAATCAACTCATGATGAATTAAAACTTAAATGTACAACCTAAAACCATAAAAATTATAGAAGAAAATCTAGGAAATGCTATTTTTGACATAGGCCTCAGCAAAGATTTCATGATGAAGGCTCCAAAAACAATTGCAACAAAAACAAAAATTCACAAGTGGGACCTAATTAAACTAAAGAGCTTCTGCACAGGAAAGCAACTGTCAACAGAATAAACAGATAACATACAGAATGGGAGAAAATATTTGCAAACTATGCATCTGAAAAAGGTCTATTATCCAGAATCTATAAGGAACTGAAACAAATCAACAAGCCCAAAACAAACAACCATTAAAAAATGGGCAAAGGACATGAAGAGATGCTTCTCAAAAGAAGACATACACATAGCCAATAAGCATATGAAAAATGCTTAACATCACTAATCATTAGAGAAACGCAAATCAAAATCACAGTGAGACACCATCTTACACCAGTCAGAATGGCTATTACTGAAAAGTCAAAAATTAACAAATGCTGTCAACGTTCCAGAGAAAAGGCAACCCTGATACACTGCTGGTTGCAATGCAAATTAGTTCAGCCACTGTGGAAATTAGTCTGGAGAGTTCTTGAAGAACTTAAAATGGAATTACTGGCCAGGTGTAGGCGCGATGGCTCACGCCTGTAATCCCAGCCCCTTAGGAAGCCGAGGTGGGCAGATCACTTGAGATCAGGAGTTTGAGACCAGCCTGGCCAATGTGGCGAAATCCCGTCTCTACTGAAAATACAAAAATTAGCCAGGTGTGGTGGTGCATGCCTGTAATTCCAGCTACTCGGGAGGCTCAGGCAGGAGAATCACTTGAGTCTGGGAGGCAGAGGTTGCAATGAGCCGAGATCATGCCACTGCACTCCAGCCTGGGTGACAGAATGAGACCTGTCTTAATAAAATAAAATAAAACAGAACTACCACTTGACCCTGCAATCTCATTACTGGGTATATACCCAAAAGAGTGTAAATCATCCTACCATAAAGACACATGCATGGGTATGTTCATTGCAGCACTATTCACAATAGCAAAGACATGGCATCAACCTAGATGTCCATCAACAGTGGACTGGATAAAGAAAATATGGTACTTATATACCATAGATTACTATGCAGCCATAAAAATGAATGATATTATGTCTTTTGCAGCAGTATGGATGAAGCTATGGGCCATTATCCTAAGCAAATTAATTCAAGAATAGAAAACCAAATACTGCATGTTTTCACTTATAAGTGGGAGGTAAACATTGATTACTAATGGACACAATGAAGGAAACAATATACACTCGGGCTTACCTGAGGGTGGAAGGTGTGTGGAGGGTGAGGATAGAAAAACTACCTGTAAAGTACTGTGCTCACTACTTGGGTGATGAAATAATTTCTATACCAATTATATACATTTTACCCATGGTAATACACATTTTACCCATGTAACACACCTATATATGTACCCCCTGAATCTAAAATAAAAGTTGGAAAAAAATATATAAAATTTTCATGTCTTTTTTCCTGTTAATCTGTCTTTTGTCAGTTTATTTTGCAGTGCCCTTTGTACTGAACATAAAAGGGTAAAGGGAACGATTTTTTCTTCCTATAGAGACTTGTTAATAACCCCACATATCTGGGTTTGAGATGTGCAGTTTTCTCAAGTACTCCCTTGAGACGAGCAGTTTTAAAAAACTTCAGAGAAAGCCCAGAGGTGGGAAGGCTTGGAGCAGCTCAAAGTACCTGAAGTGGGATACTGTTGGCAGTAGTCTGATCTGGATGAAATGTGATGTGGGACACTCAAAACATCTGCAGAGACTACAAAGAGGCCACTGATGCAATGCAGAAGTGACAAAGTATTGGACTAGGATTAGTCATTGTTCCAAAACCACTTATTAAGCATCCACCATATAGTAAGCATGTTCTAAACATTGGGAATCAAAAAAAAAAAAAAAAAAAGTTGCAGTTCCTGCTTTCAATGAACTTTCAGTCTAGTACAGGAAAAATGTTGAAAAACGTTGAAAAATACATATAGTAATTAGAATGTAGTATGCTCAGTATGATCACAGAGGTAAATTTAAAATATTATCAAAATAAGAGGAAGTACTGAGAAAAAGAGCAAAAAACAAGAGTAAAGAGATTTTAAAGATTAAGCAGTCAAATTAGGTAAATGACTAACTCTCCCCCGTCTTTCATATCTGGTATCCAGATGTGAATTCAAGATTTTGAATGATGGTGACTGATAAATATTTGACCCAAGAGAACTATAAAGTTGGGAAAATGAGTTTGTTTTATGGAGAATGATAATGAATTATTTCTATACCATATGAAGTTGAAAGTACAAATATGTCTGGGAGGTTCCTGAAGATACACGGCTGATGATTGATTTAAAGGCTAGAGCTAGAAATCACCTGAGAATTCTATAAGCTTGGAGGAGAGCAAAAACCATGACAGGTCATGCTCAGTAAGTGAAACATTGATGAGAGAATCAAGTTGGTGCTGAGAATGGTGCCTCAGACAGCACCCGTGGCTAAAGATCAAGCAGAGAAACAGATGACAGAGGAACTCAGACAGAAGATTCAGTAGTGTATAAGAAGCTAAGGGAGGAGTTATAAGAGGGGACGGGTTGGCAAGGAAGTCAAGGAAGGTTAGCTAGTCATTCAGTAAACACCAAACAAATTTGATTGTCTTAAACCCAAATGAACAACAGCTTAGTTGTAATATATGGATATTTATAGACAATTCAATTAGTAGCCTTTGACCTCCAAGCAAAATGAAGTTAAATTAAGGCAAGTATAGCAAAAATACGTGACTGCTATCACTAGCATAAGCCAGAGCCTACCAAAAGTTAGGCAGCTCTTGTGAGTCTTAGGGACATATATTTTTTCTGGGTCTAGGCGGGTGTCTGTTCTTTGAATGGTTCCTGTAATCATGTGTGGTAGACACGCTCATGTACCATCCAGATAACTCTTTGGTGAAGAACTTCTTGCACAAGCTGCTGAGAGTACTATTGGTGCAGATAATTTTCAAATATCATTACAAAGATTGCGTTAGTTGCCTGAGGTCATATCCTTCCCAAGTGGATGTATTCCAATAACTAATGGAGGTGAGGGTAAAAAGGCCTGGTTATCTTGGCCCATCTTGGATCTTTCCATAAAGTAGCCCATGTGTCATTGCTTACCTCACAGCTTCATTTCTTCTGCCTAGTTCTGCTTTCTTCTCCTCCCTTCCATAAGACACTCCTTAAGAATCATCCTGTGAACTAAACTCCATCTCAGCATTTGCTTCCCAGGAAAATCACCCTGTGACATCATGGAACCTACATGCAATTAGTTAAGTGACATTATGCAATCAGTTAAGTGTCTTCAAGTAACAGATAGCTCCATATCAACTGGGTTAAACAATAAAAAAATTGTAATCTCATATTACCTGAAGTCTTGAGGTGGGATTGTTCCAGGGTTTGTTAACTCAGTGACTGGTTAAAACCGCTAAGTCCCAAAGTCTTTATTGTGCTGTCCTCAGCATGAGGGATTTCTGATTCAGCTTAGCACTCCTCATGGTCACAAGATAGCATCACAGATAGGTGTAAAAATCTCCTGAAAAAGAAAAGGACTGATATTTCCCACATGCACCTTTGTGAAGAGCAAGACACCCTTTCTCAGAAGCTGTTTTGCTAACTTCCCCTTAGTCACTGGACATAACTGGGGCTTACATTTTCCTCCAAACCAATCACTGGAAAGGGAATGAGATGAGAAGAGATTTTCAGAGACCAGTCAGAATTTGCTGCTGAATCTTTTGAGGAATGGATGGAAGTACTGCTGAAAAAAATCAGGCTAACTGCATTGCCACAATGCTACAATGTGTTTATTTAGAATTTTCCTTCTAAGTAACTCATTTTACATAACTTAAAATCTGGGTTAGGTAGCTGGAGGGAACTGTTATTTTTATATAAAGCACCTGGATGGGCCTTCTGTGAATCTTCCTGCAAGGACAATGAAATTAATTTTCTTTTGGCAGAGGATGAGATGTGTGTTGCTATTTCCTAACCATCAGTGAGCTGACTATGTATTGGGTATACATGCATTTTCACCAGAGCTTGAGTTCAGAGGAAAGTGTCAGCACCTGATGTCATGCATCAATTTTAGTGAATTTGGAAGGAAGAGTTAAGAAGCACTTTTTCAAATAAGCCAGTCACAAAAGGACAAATGCTATATGATTTCACTTATATGAGGCATCTAGATGTACTTGTCCATTTTCATGCTGCTGTAAAGAACTACCTGAAGCTGGGTAATTTATAAAAAAAGAAGTTTGACTTACAGTTCTGCAGGACTGGGTGGCCTCAGGAAACTTGCAATCATGGTGGAGGGGGAAGCAAACATGTCCTTCTTCATGTGGCAGCAGGAAGGAGAAGTGCTGAGCAAAGGGGGAAAAGCATCTTATAAAACCATCAGATATTGTGAGAACTCACTCACTATCACAGGAACAGCATGGGGGTAACTGCCCCTGTGATTCAATTTTCTCCCACTCAGTCCCTCCCACAACCCATGAGGATTGTGGGAACTACAATTCAGATGAGAGTTGGGTGGGGACACAGCCAAATCATATCATTCCACCCCTGGCCCCTCCCAAATCTCATGTGCTCATATTTCAAAAGACAATTATGCTGTTCCAACAGGCCTCCAAAGGCTTAACTCATTCTAGTATTAACCCAAAAGTCTAAGTCTAAAGTCTCATCTGAGACAAGGCAATTCCCTTCCACCTATGAGCCTGTAAAATCAAAAGCAAGTTAGTTACTTCCTAGATACAATGGGGGTACAGCCGTTGCATAAATATGCCCATTCCAAATGGGAGAAATTGGCCAGAACAAAGGGGCTACAGGCCCCATGCAAGTCTGAAATCCAACAGGGCAGTCATTTCATTAAAACTTAAAGTTCCAAAATGATCTCCTTCGACTCCATGCCTCACATCCAGGTCACACTGATGCAAGAGGTGGGCTCCCATGGTCTTGGGCAGCTCTGTCCCTGTGAGTTTGCAGAGTACAGCCCCCCTCCTAGCTGCTTTCATGGCTGGTGTTGAGTGTCTGTGACTTTTCCAGGTGCACAGTGCAAGCTGTCAGTGGATTTACCATTCTGGGGTCTGGAGGATGGTGGCCCTCTTCTCACAGCTCCACTAGGCAGTGCCCCTGTGGGGACTTTGTGTGGGGGTTCCAATCCCACATTTCCCTGCTGCACTGCCCTAGTAGAGGTTCTCCATGAGGGCTCTGCCCCTGCAGCAGACTTCTGCCTGGACGTTGAGGTGTTTCCATACATCCTCTGAAATCTAGGCAGAGGTTCCTAACCGCAACTTTTGACTTCTGTGCACCCACAGACTCAACACCATATGTAAGCCACCAAGGCTTGGGGCTTTCACCCTCTGAAACAATGGCCTGAGTTGTATGTTGGCCCCTTTTAGCCACAGCTGGGATGCAGAGCACCAAGTCCTGAGACTGCACAAAGTAACAAAGTCCTGGGCCTGGCCCATGAAACCATTTTTAACCTCCTAGGCCTCCAGGTCTATGATGGAAGGGGTTGCCCACGAAGGTCCCTGACATGCCCTGGAGACATTTTCCCCATTGTCTTGACTAACATTTGGCTTCTTGTTATTTATGCAAATTTCTGCAGTGGGCTTGAATTTCCCTCCAGAAAATGGGTTTTTCATTTCTAGTACTTCATTAGGCTGCAAATTTTCCAAATTTTTATGCTCTGCTTTCTCTTGAATGCTTTGTTGCTTAGAAATTTCTTCCGCCAGATACCCTAAATCATCTCTCTCAAGTTCAAAGTTCTACAGATCCCTAGGGAAAGGGAAAAATGCCACCAGTCTCTTTGCTAAAGCATAACAAGAGTGACCTTTGCTCCAGTTCCCAAGAAGTTCCTCATCTCCATCTGAGATCACCTCAGCCTGGACTTCATTGTCCATATCACTATCAGCATTTTGGTCAAAGCCATTCAACAAGCCTCTAGGAAGATCCAAAATTTTCCACATTTTCCTGTCTTCTTCTGAGCCCTCCAAACTGTTCCAACCTCTGCCTGTTACCCAGTTCCAAAGTTGCTTCCACATTTTCAGGTAACTTTACAGCAGCATCCCATGCTCCATGGTACCAGTTTACTGTATTAGTCCATTTTCATGCTGCTATAAAGAACTTCCCAAGACTGGGTAATTTATAAAGGAACGAGGCTTAATTGACTCACAGTTACACAGGGCTGGGGAAGCCTCAGGAAACTTACAGTCATGGTGGAAGGGGAAGCAAATATGTCTTTCTTCACATGGTGGCCGAAAGAGAAGTGACAAGCAAAGGGGGAAAAGCACCTTATAAATCAGATGTTGTGAGAATTCACCCTCTATCACGAGAACAGCATGGGGATAACCAGCCCCAAGATTCAATTGTCTCCCACTGGGTCCCCTCCATGACACGTGGGGATTATTAGAACTACAATTCAAGGTGAGATTTGGTTGGGGACACAGCCAAACCACATCACTAGAATAGTCAAATTCATAAAGAAGAAAATAGTATGGTGGTTTGCAGAAGCTGAGGAGTGAGGGGGAACTAGGAAATTGTTGTTTAATAGGTACAGAATTTCAGTTCTGAAAGATTAAAAAAGTTCTGAAGCTGAATGGTGGTGATAGTTGCAGTGATTGTTCTTAATGCCACTGAACCGTATGCTTAAAAATGGTTAAAATGCTAACTTTTGTGTAATGTACATTTTACCACAATTAAAAGATATATTTTCAGAGAACACCTGCAGGAAGAAGACTCAACAAATGAGGTTTAAAAAAGTTGTTTATTAGAAAATTTTAATCACCCACTGGAACTGCTTCAGCTTATAAAATCTGCTGCAAGGGTATTTCATTGTGTTCTATTTGTAAAATGGGTTTGATTATTTTAAATGATTGTGGCTCTTAGCTCATCATGTAGCAAAATTAATTCTAAAGAGAGGTTTGAGTTTAAATGGTTAATTATTCCACAATAAATTATATTATTTTAATAATAAAGACTCCAGTCATCCTACTTCAGAAGGTGAGTGGCTGCTTTTCTCATTTATGTCCACATTGATGTCATTTTTTAATTAAAAGAATAATTAACTGTGTTGGGGCCAAAATGATCAAAATTGGATGAATATATTAATGTATTTTAATAGCTTGACTGGGAGTTTCATAAATCTCATTCCTAACCAAAGTATGTCACTATAAATAAGTTTCAACTTACTCCTGCTCAGAAGAGAATACTCTGCTAAAATATTTTTAACTACTTAGAGCCGAAACTGGATGTCCATCTCTTGATGTAGAGCAAATGTTTACACTATGGAGAAGCCATATTAGGTAACTTCTAAGGGCTTTTTCAACTCCATGGCTCTGTAATATGCTCAATCTTTGACAATGACTCTCATTAGCACTGAATAGAAAGAGATATGCATCTTAAGAAAATTTTAATATCATTGTGGTTCATACTAATGAACAGTTTTTCTCACATACTTTATACATTCAGAGGCCCCTATTGTAGGCCAAATAACCCCACTAAAGTGAACTGTCCTATTTATTTCCATTATCCCAATTAAACTCATAAAATCAAATAGTATGACAGATGCTGCTTAGTCAGTATTTTGGAAATGTAAGAATCAAATAAATAAGTGATTGGGAACTGTCTTAGGCAATTTCTATAGCAATAAAGAGAAATACATTCAGACTACTGAAACATGATCAGTATAGCAGGTTCTGTCAGTGCCTATCCACATCTTTTTGGTATTCAATGTCTCTGTTTAATGGCGTCTTATTTAAAGCACATCAAACTTTCTGATTGAGAATATCCTCTGGCCTCAAGAGAATGCCCAGCTCATATAAGGGTCAGGCTGGAAGTACCAAGGAATTAACTTTCCTGGAAACAGTCCTCCACCAGTGATCATTGGATATGGTGGGTAAATAGCTCAGCTTTCTAACTCCTTGGGTGGATGACCCTAAGTCAACATTTACCCTGTCTCCAAAAGAATTCCCAGTATGATTTAGCGCTAGAGCAGTGATATGCTCATTAACACACTTGTACTGGCTTCCCTCCTTTCTTTGTCTCAGTGCTCCACTCCTCTACCAGTGCTTTCTAGGATCATCTCCCAGGTAAACGACTAGTACTCAATCCCTTGTCTTAAGGTCTGCTTCTGGGGGAAACAGAACAAGGGTAACCTGTAAGAGAGAAACAGTCTCATAGGAATCCAATAACTGGCACACTGGAATGAAACTCAGTCTCATGGCAAATGAGTTTGGCGTTGGGATTTCATGAGTATTTGCTATAAGGTTCCACTGCTGCATAAAACATGTTGATTTTTTCTTTTCCTCTCTCCTCCATACTAATTCCTCACCCTCTATTCTGCAGATCTTTTCTCAAGTTTGGAGCCCCTGCTTATTCATAAATTTGAATTGCTAATAATGTTGACTAACTCATGGCTTAACATTACCCTCCCACTCCTCTCTACTTCAAGAATTTTCAGTTTTAGCCTTCACTATTAATCACAGAAGTCTAATTTCATTTTCCAGTTCAAATGGTGGAGAGTAAAATCTAATATACCCAAACTTTGAGCAGAGTTAATTACAATAGATTAGTAATGCATAGTTAGACATCATCTAATCCAGGGCACATATGAGAGTGAAAGAGGCACTATTAATAAACTAGGATTATTGGTATAAACCAGGACTATTTGGAGTGTGAAAGAAAAATATCTTGGGCCCCCAAAATCACTAAGGAAAACTCAAGCTGCAAACTGCTTAGGGAAAACCTGCCTCCTATTCGATTCAAAGTCACCCCTCTGCTCACTGAGATAGATGCATATCTGACTTGCCTCCTTTGGAAAGGCTAATCAGAAACTCAAGAGAATGTATCACCTATCTGTGACCTGGAAGCCTTCTCCGTGCTTCCAGTCTTCCTGCCTTTGCTTCCAGTTGTCCCACCTTTCCAGATGAACCAATGTACTTCTTACATATATTGATTGATGTCTCATGTCTCCCTAAAGTGTATAAAACTAAGCTGTGCCCCAACCACTTTGGGTGCAAGTCGTCAGGACTTCCTGAAGCTGTGTCATGGACATGTCCTCGACCTTAGCAAAATAAACTTTCTAAATTAACCGAGACCTGTCCCAAATTTTCGGGGTAACTATGGAGGAATTCTGAGTGGACATGCCCCTGACCTTTGACACATCTCCTATCAAGTGCTTGGTACCAGCATGAGCTAACTTTATGGCTCAAACCAATAGGACAATTTGCTGAGGTCTGGGAGTACCCCCTCCAGAGAATCCCTCATCTCCCAAAATGTGGTTGAGATCTAAAGTTTAGTTCGCTATACAACTCCTCTTTTTTGGAGTTTTATTTGCTTCCAACTCAAGGAAGGCAAGTTTTTTCCTGCTTCCATGACAATGGAAGGGGGTAACTCCTTTATGGAGTTTGAGCTCACTTCCAACTGGGAAGGTGAGTTTTGTTTCAGTTTTTCGGGTTTTTGTTTTTGTTTTTGTGTTTTTGTTTTTTTCTTGTTTCTAGGATGCTAGAGAGCAGTCTACAGCCTGAGACCCATCACTAGGTAAGAAACTGGTTTGGGATTTTGTCTTGCAAATTTCTTTTAAACGACTCAAGTTAGCATTTAATAACCAGCTGGTGCTAATTTCTCCTAACACTTAGAGCACTCAGAAATTCTATAACTTGTATGATCATTGTTAGTTTAGCAGCATTTTGTCCTAGCTGAAATATGGAATCAGAAAAAAAAGTTTGTTTTTAAGAAGCTCAGTGTTACTTGAGTTAGGTCAAAGTTAGCTTAATTAAAAGGCTAACATCCAAGATGTGTGTGTGTATGCGTGCATGTGTGCATGATTGTATTTGAAAGGCCTTCATGTTTTAGGACTTTTTTCTTTTTTTCTCCTAAGACCTTGTCTTTGTTTTTGAGCAGAAGTTTTTGTTTGTTTGTTTTTGCTTTTGTTTTCTTCTAGTTGACCGAATTCTGTTTTCATCTGATTTTTTTTTTTTTTTTTTTGACTGAAATAGTTATTGCAACAGAGGCTACTCTTGGGTTTTTAAGAAAGAGCGTAGTTTAATTTTATGTTCAATTTGGCTCAAAGAAAAATAAAAATGTCACCCTTTAGCACCATCAGACTTACTCTCTGTACCTTATGATGTAAATTTTGCTATTTGATTTTCACCTGAGTTGTTTCCTTTAATGTGCAAATTCAAGGCTGTTTAGTTGATAACTGCCGAGGATTGCGAAGCAGGTTATCAAGAATTAGAAAGCCTAGATAGAAAAAAAGGGGGCGGGTTCTTTAGAAATCTATAAAATGCACCTCCATCTGCATGCCTAATACATCTTTATGTGTATTTATGTGTTTTGTACAAAATGTTTCACTACTAAAAATACATAACAGAACTCTAATTAGTTTAAAGAAAAATATAAGCACTTAAATCAGATACCAAAAAAGACTAGTCAAATGCTTTCTCAAACTTATGTAACTTAAGGAAAATCTTTAATAAATAAGCTAGCTTTAAAATTATTGGTAAAGTAATATTAGAAATGTCTTAAGAATTGCCAGCATACATTTTTTGTTTTGCATTTATTAATGAAGCAATTTCATACTTATCCCTACCAAATACTATAGGGGGTCAAAACTTGGTATAGGGGTTGCAAAACTATAAAACCAATCCACAACAGAATGATTTTTGCCTGCATAATTTTTAATAAAAGACATTGATATGGGTTTAATGAAAATAGCTGTATCTTGAATTTAGTAAGATTACCGTAACTTCTAATCCTGTGGCTTTAGGCAGTCTAGTCCACAGGCAATAAGGAGGTTTGTTTTGGGGAAAGGACTGCTAACATTTTTGTTTCAAAGCTAAGCTATAAACTAAGTTTCTCCCAGAGTTAGTTTTGCCTATGCCCAGGAATGAACAAAGACAGCTTGGAGGTTAAGAGCAAGACAGAGTCCATGAAGTCAAATCTTATTTCACTGTCTCCGTTATAATTTTGCAATGGTGGCTTCATAACTTTAAATTCATGACTATCACAGTTTTCATAAATAATCTAGGTAAACAATTAAAATAAAATAATTAGGTAAATGTAATGGGATAAATACTTGTAGAAAAGCTGGTCATAATTTAGAATATGAAGTTAAATTAAATAATAGATATTTCATTATTTGAGTATTTTCCGAAAAATATATATTGTAAAAAAAAATTCTTGCAAAACAAGCATGCCCTTTTAAAAAACAAAGATGAAAAGTTTTCATCTAATTCAAAGCTTATTTAAAGGTTATGTGTAAAACAAGGTAAAAGGGACCAGAAAATAAAAAGAGATGTAAAGAAAGTTACAAAGAGGTGTGTGTATGTGTGTGTGTGTATGTGTATGTGTGTGTGTGTGTGTGTGTATATGTGTGTGTGCGGTAAGAAAGCTTAAAGATAAATAATTTTATATGAGAACGAATCTTATATGATAAATTTTAGTCCTAAAATAAAATGACTGGCTGTTTAAGAAGGAGGGATGTTCAGGACAAACCAGAAAGTCCAAATATTATTATTAAGTTTTGGTTTGCTTAGGAAAAAAAAACTGAGATAAAGTTTTGTTTTTTAAATTAAGGTTGTTACATCCATGTATGTTCCTATATATGCTTTTAAAGTCCTTATGACATTGAGTTACAAGCCTTTGACTCCTGGATCTAAAAAGGACACGAAGTCCTGCTAAATCTTAAACACTGACAGCAATTAGAGCCTCATCTTTAGGCCCCACGGAAGATGCCAATAAAAATAAACTGCATTTCCGAGACACAGGGCAAAACATTAAAGCGATTTCAACTTCTCAAGACCCAGGGACTGTTGTGGAAGCGGTTGGCGTGTAAGATTTTAAGGGCCAATTTCGAAAGATGAAATACGTGCAGTTTCTCTATAAATCAATCATTAATGCCAAAGGCACACTGATGCAAGACCAGCATATGGGCACCTGTGTCAGATTAACAAGGTTTTGTTGAAGCACTAACCAACTCCTTAATAAAGGTTAGAAAAGGCTTATGGAAGCTATATTTTATCATCGAGATTAAAATTTTGTAGATTGTTTATAACATTTTGAAAAAGAAATTTAATTGGCTTCATGCTGTTCTTATTAGGTCTTATTGTTTGGAAAATTAAGTCTCCTCTGTCAAAGAATAAAGTTTGTCACTTCTTTTTGAAATCCTTTAATTATCACTTTGGTTAAATAAATGACTTTACAATTACTTGTAATCTTATTTTGTAATGTCAAGTGTTTTAAACCTTTTATATTTGACAAACTTTTCAAATTCAAATTATAAACTATGTCTTTTTTTTTAACCTAACTAATCCTTTAAGATATTAGTTCCCCTAAAGTACAAAAATGACATAATTTGGCTTATTTGGTATAAAAATTGTATAGGAAGCATTGTCAAATATGAAATGGTGTTTGGTTTTCTTCAGGCTGTATTTATAAATATGTTATTTGTATGTGTTCCAAAATTATAAGAAACTCCTGTAATTCTGATATAATTTAGTGTATATTATTTGTAATAATCATAATTGTCATGTTAAAATTATTGTGTGCCACAGAGGTAACATATTTCCTTGTTATTCGTGTCTTTTAACCATGGCTGCCTTTAAACATTTTTTTCATCCATGGACAATTATGTCTTGTTTTGGTCCTCTTTAGAAGGTGGTTTTATAATCAGCTATAAAATTCCAACAGTTGCTCTTGAATGCAGGTTTCTGATAACTTTGGAGATAACTTTGGAGATTGTGTCATCAGAATAGAGGAAAAACTTTCAGGACTCATGGAGAGCTAAAATGCTCATGAGTATCAAGGTGAACAGGACTTAACTGCATGGACTGAAACAATCTTTTTGACTTTTTACTTAATATGTTTGCTGATTCTTTGTTTTGTTTTTCAGAGTCTTAAAACTTTTCTTTTGAGCTATTGACAGCTTTTAACAATTTAGCATATACCTATGAACAAAATTTGGAGCATATTTGTTTTTCTACCTGATTTCTCCAGAATTGGAAACTATTCATGAATATTCCTAACTTATGGCACTACAGTTGTTTGCACAAGTGCGATGAGAATCTGTTTTCATTTGTAGCAGGACACAATTGGAGAAACTGGTTATTTTACCAAGGCTTTGACTGGAATGGTGTGTTTTCCTTTAAGGAATCAAATTTGACTTATGGGGCCAATAAAATCCTTGGAAAAACTGGCCACATATTCTGTGTAGACAGTCCCTGTACAGGGTTTCTGACCTGTAGTAAGTAAAGAATGTCACTTTCTGACAGGTGCAGAAGCCCCAGGTTTATCTTTGAACCTCAAGAGGTGAGAAAATTCACCCAACTCACAGATATTGGATGGCACTAATCCATGGCTGGGCTCAGCTTTAAAAAAGTCTTATCTGGGATTCCTTCTATGGAACAAAATTCCATCAAAGCCAATTTAAAGCCTATGTAAAAAATAATTATTCTTGCTGCACTGTATACAAATAATTAGGCCAAGTATAATAAAGCAAACCCATCCTACCATGATTTGTCTTTAACAAAAATAGAAAACTGGAGAAATAAAAATTGTTTCAAAAATATTGTACACCTGTTGTTAGATTCTAGTCTTGCCTAATGATTTTAAATTGTCATTATTTCTACAGTTTGGGCTGAATTCTAATTTTTTGTTGGCTACAAGTCTTCAAAATGATGTTTTAATTTTTTTTAATTTTTTTCCTTTTTTTCCCCCTTCTTTCCTAATTTGGAGTCACTGAAAACTAAGCTGTGCTTTCTTAAAATCTTGTGAACAGAACCCAGACAATTTAAACTTCAGAAGAAAATAACAGCAACCTATTTACATACATCAGCCACTTTTGTACCTGCCTACTATTGTATGGATTTCAGAGTAATTTTTCCTAGATCAATTTTTCCAAGATTGTTCCTCTGTTTGTTGTTGTTTTTTCTTCCTTCCTCTCCCTTATTTTCTCCTCACAGGACATGAGACTTCAAGACCTGCTAAAAATGAGCTTTTGTGACCTACCCATCTAGAAATAAACCATCATAGCCATGAGAGATCAGATGAAACCTGAGAGCAGAGACTCATTTTCTTCTAAAATGCTTTCTCCAAAAGATTTTTAAAAAAGAAAAGGGGGAAACGTTAAAGGAAAATATCTTGGGCCCCCAAAATCACCAAGGAAAACTCAAGCTGCAAACTGTGTAGGGAAAATCTGCCTCCCATTCTGTTCACACTCACCCCTTCTGCTCGCTGAGATAGGCACATATCTGATTTGCCTCCTTTGGAAAGGCTAATCAGAAATTCAAAACCTGGAAGCTCCCTCCCTGCTTTGAGTCTTCCTGCCTTTGCCTCAAGTTGTCCCACCTTTCCAGACCGAACCAATGTACTTCTTACATATATTGATTGATGTCTCATTGATTGATGTCTCATGTCTCCCTAAAATGTATAAAACTAAACTGTTCCCCAACCACCCTGGGCACATGTCATCAGGACTTCCTGAGGCTGTGTCATGAGTGCATCCTCAACCTTGGCAAAATAAACTTTCTAAATTAACTGGGGCCTGTCTCAAATTTTTGGAGGTTCACAGGAGCAAATTTGAATTTACGTCCACCTTGGCTTTTGGCGGTAGTCAATGGCTTCCCCTAAGATCAATTGCTCATTGATTTTCAATCTTGCCATGACCTTCCTGCGTGTGCATGGGCCAAGGGGATGGTAGTGGCTGGCACTTGATTTTCCATTAAAGAGGGCAATGATTTTCTTTTAAAAAATGAAAATATGGTTCTTGTTCAGTTATAAAATATTCATTCTATAGGACACTAAGGAGCCTTATGCATCACTAGTGATCCTCAGACCAATCTCAGGAAACAACCAAAAAAATTCACTCTTTGGTGCATTGTCACAACACATTTTAAGGCTGAAGATAACTCAGTAATTAATTCAACTATGATCTATTTTGTATTGATGCAAAATCATTTGGTAAAATATCATTCTCCAACATAATGGTTCAAATAAGTATTGATGAAGTTGCAGCACGGAAAGCCTATTGTATTCAGGCAGTATTGGGATTGTCTAAAATAAACGATCTTGGGATCCATAGATGTCTCAGGTTTGCATTATTGTTTGAGGTGTAATTGAAATGGAAACATTCATAAGTGTATTTATGTCTGTCTCAGATTCAGAGAATGAGTGGGAAGGAAAGTCCTTGATATTGCCAAGTGAGTGAATAGTTTCTTGTAGTGTCTCTTATCTCTGAAAATTAAAGAGAAGTTTGTTCAACCATCATTCTGCATCATTGTATTATAAAAGATTTATCTTTCTAGATTCATCTTGTAAATATAGTTTTGAAAGTTATTTCAGTAAGATTGCAGAGAAGGCTTAATTTTTTCTATAGAGTTTCAGATAGACAAGGTAACTAAGCTCTTTTTCTACAATGAAAACAAAACATATAAGCTTTCAGTAACTCTCTGGGTATGTTGAGCAGTGACTGGATAAAGTAGCAGTCAAGAGTTCTAAGTTTTAATTTCACCTCAGCTACTATTGTCTCTAAATCTGTTTGTACATCTAAGAAGCAAGTTCTTGGATTGAGTTTGTCTAGACTTTCAAATTTGGCTCTGCTGAATCTATGCCATGTTTTCCTCAAAAGTCACTTTTAGGCAGGAGAGAAAGGAGAAAAGATTTCCTTTCATGTCTCAAGCAGTCAAAAATTTCAGGTGTCCAACACATTTCAACAAAATGATGGGTCTGATGTCCTTCATGCTCATGACTTTAGTAACCCTCTATATGCAGATAACTTCTAAATGTGTATCTCCATATCACATGCTTCTTGTGAGCATCCAATTGTCTACATCCAATTGCCTACTCCTCAATATTTCCAACCGAATGTTCCAAAACCCTATCAAACTCAACATGCCCAAGACCAAATTCTTGATCTTCCACAACCAAATGGCCTCTTGCTGTGCTTTTTATCACAGTAAGTAGCATCAGTATCCTTTCAGTTGTGCAATCCTTAAAACTAGGCATTATCCTAGACACCTTCTACTTCCTTACTTCTATTTGTCCTCACTCTCACATCCTGTGAATTTGACTCTCTAATATTCCTTGAGTGATTTCACATCTCTCCATTAATCCTGTGACAAAACTAGTCCAAGCTGATGTCATCTCTTGCTTGGATTATAAGAGTTTTCAAACTGGTCTCTCTGCTTCTTCTCTGAATCTCTGCCCCCTTTCAATCAATTCTCCATATTTAAAGCAGATTTACCTTTTAAAGCCAACTCGGACCTTGTTACTTTCTTTATTAAAGTATTCCAGTGGATCGTGATCATGTTTGGGAAAAGACCAAACTCCTTTACGTACCTTACAAAGCCATATATATAAGAAAGTGAAGAAGCGCAGACTAATATTCCCATGAACATGTGTTTCCAATGTGAATATTCTAGGATGAAGGGATATCCCCCACTCCACCTAGCAAACCCTTAGGGGTGGAGAGCACCCCTACCCTGAAGGCCGGGGCAGAGGACCCGCAGGAACGGCAGGCCCTGGAGGGAAGGCCCCTACCTTTAGGTGCTCTATCTTCTCCTGCTGGCTCAGGAAGTCCCTGTCGGCAGCGTCGGGGGGGCAAAGGAGACTGGTCAGGGGGTTGCGTGAAGTCCTGGGTGACCTTTTCAGAGAGCTTGCAGATGACCTGCTGCTTGGCGTGGTTCTTGTCCATAAGCAGCTGCACGTTCTTCTGTAGTTACTGCACCTCCTGCTCCCGCAGGTTCGCTGTGTGTGCCAGGCTCTCCCGCTCCTGCTCCAGGGCCTCCAACCGCCCGCCCAGCTCCACGATCTGCCGCACTTTGTGCTGCACCAGCTCCAGCCAGTCCTTGTCCTCAGCCGCCGCCAGGTATGCGATGGATGCCCTCTTCTCCTGCTGGGCGGCCTCCAGTGCCTTGTGCAGGATCTTCACCAGCTCCTGGGCAAGGAGAGGGAAGCATCTTGTGAGCTCAGGGAGGGCCTACTGGGCGCCAGAGCGGGGCATACGTTATCAGTAGTTCTCCTAACCACCCTCAGAGTGCTCAGCAGCATCCCTGCAGGATCTCATCCTGACACTCACTTTCTCCTTCTCTGTTCAAGTGAGTGTTAGCTGGGCACATGGTTCCCCAGCTTCAAACTGCATCTCCCAGCCAAGTCATGGTGAGGTGTGGCCAAGTGACTATTCTGCCTAAATGGGAAATGAAAAGTGAGATGGGCAGCTTCTGGGTCCTACCTTTAAAACCAGTAGACACATGCTCCCCTGGTCCAGTTCATATATATATACTTTTTTTTTCCTGTCTCCTTCTCTAGATTCATTTCATCTCGCATTCTCTTCTTTGTGCTCTAGCCACCTGCATCTTCCTTTCAGGCTCTTGTATAAACCATGGTATCTTCTGCCATAGGATCTTTGCATGTGTTGTCTTCATTTAAAATGCTCTTACTGCTCCATTCCCTTCTACAAATATCCTGCCTGGCTAATTGCTACTCATCCTTTAAACAATTGTTCAGGAGTTAATACTTCAAGAAAACTTTGCAAAATTCTCATTCTGGGTCACATCTTTTGTTCTTTAATACTTTTATAACCACATTCCTTTTCTTCATCACATTTAATCCACTCATTTATGTGACTATTTTATTAATATATGAAGTCTCCAGTAGCTCTAAGCTCTGTGAGAATGAAGCTATGGCAGATTGCATTTTCCAAAGATGGTTGTAGTATTATCTCCTATTTCAACACAGTTTTCTGTGATGTTATCTTGTGACTTCCCCCATGAAAAGGTGGAGTTTGATTCCTCTCCTTTTAATTGGGACGAACCTATCATTGCTTTGGCTAATGGAATGTGTCACAGGTGACATTATGTGACTACTATGGCTAAGTCATAAAAGTCAATGCAACGTCTTCTTTTTTTTTTTTTAACCAGAACACTTGCATTTTGAGCCCTAAAGCACCGTGTAAGAAGTTCAAGTACTCCGAGGCTCCTGTACTATGAAGAAACCAAGCCACATGGAGGTGCTCCAGTTGGCAGTCTTAGTCTTCATAGTATCCCAGGAAGGTGCCAGACATGTGGGTTAAAAAGCTTTTGATAATTTCAATCACCAGCCATCACTTAACTAATATCTCTTCAAGGTTATTATAATTATTGTTGTATCTCTACTTACTAATCAATTTCTTTCTCTGTCTATTCATTTTTTTTAATCATCATCGAGGATTTGGTGGTTTTTAAATGATGGTGACAAGGTGACAAGATCACTATCCTCATGTGTTAACTTAGAATGTTGAGAATTTGACTTCAAGAGTTGACTATATCAACAAAATTAAGTTGTAGAAACTGGGAAATCATTACTGTCAATCTACTCAAGGCAAAGTCCAGTGAAGATGCAGAAGACAGCATCAGAGAAAAAGTAGAAAAGTATTGTGCCATATGGACAGATAATCTTTTAAGCTGCTAGAAGGTGACACATTTGAGAAATTACTAGTAACCCTCCTTACTTATTTTTATATTTTTTAAAAAGTAAAATCTGTCAGTTCTGTCTTTTCTGATTAAATGGTAATATTGTGTGAGAAGGAAGTGAAGCCATGAAGTCAAAGGCAACTCAGAGGCCAAAAAGTGGCAAACCAAGAGTGGTTCATCCAAAATAAGTCCAGTTTACAGAAAGAAAAGAGAAAACAATGAGCTATATCAGCCCTCTGAGAAGTTCTTCGGAGGAAACAAGCCTAACACTAAACAAAGATCTTGGTGAAAATAATCAGCTGACTAGGTAGCACCAACCTGCAAGAAAGATACAAAAAATGTCTTCGTGTTTCTGGGTGTCATGCAATAACATTTTGGAGCTAAAATGCAGAACCTATTTATGAATGGTCTTTACCTACAAAATTAAAGGCAGTTATAGAAACTAATGTCCAGTTTCTGCTTTTTACTGCAGGTCTTTTTTTTCCATATTGTACCTCCCTTTCTTAGCCGAAACATGAGAGTGGTCTTGTAATTCAGCAGCCACACTCAGCATTTATGACATAATTGTGTTTGTATGCGAGTTTCATACACACACACACATATACATACACACACACACAAACACACCCCACACATATTTCCGCTGTCTTCATTTTGGCAAAATAATCTCAAATACATAAATTCACAAATGCACAGATACCACTAGGAAAACTCACAGTAGGATTTGCAAAATATATAAAGGATATAAGCATCAGCTTTATTTTCAAAGTTTGGTGTGTGTGTGTGTGTCTGTGTCTGTGTGTGTGTGTGTGTGTGTGTGTTTGTGTAGGTTGCAATGCCAGTTATTGCCTCTCAATCTGAATGCTGTGAGACATCTCCTTTAGGAACTATATTCATGTGGTCCTGAAAGATAAAATAGTTACAAAATGTTCCCCAAATAATATGACACATCGATCCAGTGGCTGTAATTGTTTGAAATGTAAGAGTTAAATATTTAGACATCCCCAAAGTAGGCTTTCTTGAGCATCTGTGAAAATAATATCCTTTATATCAGGAATGGGGCGTTTCTACTCATCATCGGGCCTCAGAAACCATCAATTCTGAGTCATGATAAATGACTTCACTTTTACTGCAAAATGACTCATAAACAACTTAGAGCTCAAGAGATTGTTTTGCAAGCTATTTTAAGTTTATTTGGCTATCTTCCTTATTTAAAGATCAATATCCATGTGGACCTTTAGATAAATTCTCTTTTAGAACAGGTAATATCAACAAGCAGCCCATGAAATTGGAATGCTTGTAAGGTATTTTGAAATTACTCAGCAGATTTTCTTGTTACTGTGGCCTTGATTTTTTAAATTGTAACTGCCTCTAGATTTGTTATTTCTCTCTTTGACAATCAGACATTCACAGGTATGCTGGGCTAGAGGAATCAATCATAGAAAAAGTCCCACAAGACCATTTTTAGATTACTCCCTAATTTAGTTTAATGGAGGCTGAGAGTATAGTATATAATTTTATTTTATGTGCTGTAATATTAAATATTTATGTGTGTGCAGGACTCTCCCATGCCTGGTATGAGAACAGTAGTTGGAGTTCCCTATTAATCTACTGTCTTCAATGTTAAGAAAGGAAAAATAAAGAAAAACCTGTCTCTGGTTTGCCAAAAGGTGAAGAAACATTTAAAGTCTAAACTCTCATTATCAGATTTACAAATATGAAAAAGACTAAGGAAGTGTTGCAGAGGGTGAGGGGAAATGGACAACTGTCCTTCTAGAGGCCAGTTTAATACAGTAAACCAATTTTTAAAATTTTGTCTTGGGAAATAATCACATAGATATAGTAGGCTCAAGAATATTTATCAAAATATTAAACAATGGAAGAGTAATAGAAACAAACTCAATATTCATCAATAGGGCACCAGTCAAGTAAAATGTGATGGTTTATACCTTAGTTTGGATTTTCCATATCTGTGCTGTCTAAAACAGTAGCCATTTTACTGACCATAACTACATAACTACTGAAGACTTGAAATACGGCTACACACCTAATTTCACCCCATATCACCATGCACAACCAATTTCAGAGATGTACTATAAAAAGAATAGAGACTATCTTATTAATATTTTTTAATTCCATGTTGAAATAATAATTTTTATATATTAAGTTAAATAAAATATATTGTTAAAATTAATTTCATCTGTTTCTTTTTACTTTTTGATGTGATTACCAGAAAATTTTCAATTGCATATGTGGCTTGTGTTTGTGGCTTGCATTGTATTTCTAGAAATAGCACCTCTCCAGAAGTAAACCTTGAGACAAGGATTTTTATGCAAGCAATTTATTAAATAAGTGCTTCTGGAAGAATCTGGCAAAAGATTGGGAAAAGCAGGAAAGGGAATCAGAAGAAGCCAAGCAAGTGTATGGTTCAGATAAGTTTCAATCTCAGCCTGCTCTTGCAGGGAGCTCTGGAGCATGAATTACACCTCAGAGTTTATCCCGCCTTGAGGCAAACTGAGCTGGGCTATCCTACCCCTACATCAATCAGTCCTTGAAACTCAAGGGTCACCCTGAGGACAGGTAAACACTCAGGAATTTCTGGCTCTCCATTGCCTTGGTGAAGCAGTTCCTATAGACCAAGGACACATGCTAAAGAAGGTCACAGGTGCAAGCCATTGGAAGCAGAGCACATGGGAGCTGGGGGGTGGGTGATTACAACAAGATATAAAGATCTGAGGGGACGAAAGCAGCCCACTGACAGCGTCAGCTGTACTTTACGCAATGGAACACTATGCAGTGATTTTTTAGATTTAGATTTGTGGACATAGAACATGTCCATAACATAGAGTGACATATAAAAGCATATTAACAAGATCATATATGAGCATCATATATGATCCTGCTTATATAAAATTACATACTTATTTCTATCTTCATAGAAATATGTTTGGAAGGCTTATGCACCGAAACATTAAGAGAGTATAAATCTGCATTGTGAGATTTTACTGATTGTAATTTTATTCTTTGTTCTTTTAGTTGATTTTTGACAATATATACATTTCATGTATTAGAAAACTAATAAAGCTATTGAATGGACTAATAAAGTGAAGGTAATAAGTAAAACCCAAGATCTGAGATATGAGAACTTGTGAAATTTTACTAAATTCATGAATTAGTCATCCATGACATTTTTAGGATACCTGGAATGCACCCGGTGATGTGATCATGGATGATATTCATCTGGTGTATACTCATATGGTCAAATGGCCAGCATCTGTTCTGCCTGGAAAATGTTTGTGCTATGCTGGTCAGTAACTTGATGAAAAGAACTATTAAGACATAAATGTGTACGGTCAAATTGGTCGTAGGTTAATTAAAGGATAAAACAGGATGCCTGAACCAGAGGACCCAAGGTTCAATACACTCTAAATAAGCAAAACATCCTGAGGGATTGCAGAACTAAATATGAATGTTTTAAATAAAGATAAGATTAGTAACAGTGCCTTTCCCAGCTGTATTAGAGCCTGAGATTAAAAAAAAATTAGTAATACTCCTTCTTTCTTCAATAAAAAATGTCTACATTTCCTTCAAGATGGAATTTTGCATCAATTTTTGTTTTTTAAGGTGCCACATTAAAATATCTCATTTGATTACTGAGAATTCTGGTATCCCCATAAATTTTGCATCCTAGGTAAGTGCCTCACTTGCCTCCCTTTGGTCCCACCTTAAGTTGGAAGTGTCTCATGAAAAAACCTTAGTCTAATCATTTGATGTACACATAAAACTATCATCTGCATATTACTTTTGAAAGTTGGCTGTCAGAGTGATAAATAGAAAACCTTGCTGTAACCCTTCCTTTCATTACTGACAATCCAGCACTGTCTTTACCTGAATTATATGAGGAAGAACAGAGGATGTTGAGACACAAGGATTTTCAGATCTGTTTGAGAACCATTAACAAAGCAGTAAACAATATGTGCTGAAGATGTGCTAACATTTACATGTATTTTAATACAGAAATAACAAAAGTAAAAAAAAAAAAAAAACCCAAGGGGAAAAATTGTTCATATAGACACAAAAGTAATTATTAAAAAGAAAACTCGTAAGTCAGGAATTACAGAGAAATAACTTCCAGCAAAGGGTCTTTGGTATAAATTCCAACATTCATTCTTGGCTTCATGGGATCTTGTATTAAGACTTACAGAAAAACATGTGCAGGACCTCATTACAGTGCATTTTTATATTATTTACCACTTTGTTTGCTCTCAGATATTTAGCTTCCCTTAATAAGAGTATTCTGAGGGGATCAATATATTGAAAATTGCTCACCCCACTCTCTTTCACTCTCACAAATACCTCTTTCATAAATCCCTGCCCTTAAATAGTTCACAAAATGAGTGGTAAAAATAGAATAAGTTAAGACTAAAAGTTGTGTCTTTTTTTCCCTGAAAGCTTTGTGTAAAATTGTATATGCAGTCGTATATTTATAGTTATCCCAATATATTTATGCTATTGCATGTTTTATTCTTTAACTTTACAGAAATGCATATTTTCAAGTTGCATTTCTATTGCAGATCCTAAATCTCAAAAAGAATCCTTGTGCTAAAAAATAGTGATTTGTATCCTTGTTTACAAATAAAATTCAAATAGAGTTGACTAGTCATCTATGAAGCAGTTGAGAATTAATGCTTGAATAATTTTCTTAAATGATGCAATATAGTTTTTCCACAGGGGGCAATATGATATATGAAAAGTTCAATTACTTTGGGGATATTTGTTTTATACTGTGAAAATCACATCTTGAAAGAAATTCCTCAGAATTAAGTAGCACTCAAAACCAAAAATTATTACATGTCTATTGGCAAGATCAATACAACATAGTGGTGGGAGACACTTGAAAATATGTTTGGGATAAAATGTATAGAGTGACTGACTCTTTTACAATGCTCACTTTGAAATGGGTTGAAATGAAAAAGAACATACAGTGCAGAAAATGAGCTCTTTAGTAGATGCTGTTGGTGATAGACCATATCCCCTTGGACATGCTGTTCCAGAGCATGTGAAGGGTGTTCAGGGCTAATCCAATGACAAATAAGAGGTGGAGAATAAACTCCTCAGCTCCCTTGACCTTTGAGAGTGGGGTTAGGAGTAGACAGCTTGGAAGATTGCTCTACATTGTCTCCCAGAATTTCTCATTGGAATTGAACCTCAGTTGCTCATAGTGATAATTTGTTTGATAAAGTACTCTGCATTCACTTCCTTCTTTACCTGTTTCCATTCCTACTCTCCTACTAAGTCTTCCTGCGATCACTTCCCAGACAAACTACTTGCACTTGAACCATTGAGGCAGAGCCTTCTGGAAGGGTCACAAACCAAAGTAATCTCCTTGGAGTAAGTCAATGAAGAAATGAATCTAGTAATGAATTCACATTGGTCTTTCTGTCAATTCCCAAATCACTGAGTTTGGTGCAGCTCTCCTAGAACCTTCAGATGCTTTTAACTCTGCTGTCTTTTACAAAAATGAAATAAAATAAAATGAAAAGTATCTCATTTTACATACTTCCTTCCTCTCCTCTCAAAGTGCATAATGCTTGAAAGCAAGCTCTCATGCCTGAGAATGTACAATCTTGATGTAGAATATTAGGCACAAAATAAAAAAAGAAAAATTTTGAATTAATGTTCTCAAAGCCTCTACATAATGACAGCTTTCATGGCCTAGTGCTGACAAATGAAAAGGATACCCTGCAGGCCAATGTGTACATTCACAAAATAAACTATTGAAACCACTTGGGGAATTTTTTTTTTTTTTTCAAATGAAACAAATCCACTTGAACATGTCTTGCTCAAAAGTAATTAGTAACCCTTGGCATTTCATCTGGACTTCTATATGCTTGCCACTGGAGCCACATTAATATTTGAACATCATACTAGCAAAACACAGATGCACCAAGGCAGTGGAAAGACAAGGTATAAGGACTGTCTTCAGCTCTATCTGAATACATGAGCAGAATAATGCTGAAGAGCCTGGATACAACTGTGTCCCTTAAAAATATACAGCACAGGAAAAAAAACAAGATGTGTTGCCATAAAGAGCAATAATCTTTGTATGTTTCAAATTCAACCCTTCAATTCCCATGTTTGTATCTAAATGTCCCACCCTTTGTCATTGCTTTGTAACGTTTACCACTGGAAAATGCAGTGTATTATTCAGATGTCAGTACAGGTGTTACTTAATGCACACCTGAAAATCCCAGACATTCCAAACATGAAAATTCATAGCTGCATTCGTGATAAGCAAAAAACTGTAAGCAATGATATGATATTACATTTGAAAAAAATCTGAAGACTCCACCAAAAAAAAAAAAAAAAAAAAACTACTGGATCTGATAAATTTAGTAAAATTTTGGGATACAAAATCAAGATACAAAAATCAGTAACACTTTCATATGCCAACAGTGAAAAATCTGAAAAAGAAATAAAAAAGTAATTCCACTTACAATAGCCCCAAATAAAATGAAATACCTAGGAATTAACTTAACCAAAGAAATGAAAGACCTCTACAATGAAAACTATAAAACACCAAAGAAAAAGAAATGAAGAGGACAAAAAATGGAAATATATTCCTTGTTCATGGACTGGATGAATCAATATTGTTAAAATCTCTATACTACCAAAAGAAATCTACAGATTCCATACAATCCCTATCAAAATGTCAATGACATTCTTCACAGAAATAGAAAAAAAATACTCAAATTTATATGGAATCACAAAAGACCCAGATTAGTCAAAGCTATCCTGAGCAAAAAGAACAAAACTGGAGGAATCACATTACCTGACTTCAAGATATATTACAGAGCTATAGTAACCAGAACAGTATGGCACTGGCATTAAAACAGACATACAGACCAATGAAACAGAATAAAGAATTCAGAAACAAATCTACACACCTACAGTGAACTCATTTTCAACAAATGAGTTGCCAAGAACATACACTGGGGAAAAGACAGTCTTTTTAATAAATGGTGCTGGGAAAACTGGATATCCATATGCAGAAGAATGAAACTAGACCCCTACCTCTTGCAAAATACAAAAATCAAATCAAAATGGACTAAAGACTTAAACCTAAGGCCTCAGACTATGAAACTACTACAAGAAATATTGAGGAAACTCTCCAGGACATTGTTCTGGGCAAAAATTTCTTCCATAATGCCCTGCAAACACAGACAACCAAAACGAAAATGGACAAATGAGATCACATCAAGATAACAAGCTTCTGTACAGCAAAGGAAACAATCAGTAAAGTGAAGAGATAACCCACTGAATGGGAGAAAATATTTGCAAACTACCAATCTGACAAGGGATTAATAACCAGAATACATGAGGACCTCAAACAATTCTATAGGGAAAAACCTAATAATCCAATCAAGAAACAGGCAAAAGATTTGAATAGACATTTCTCAAAAGAAGTCATACATGGCTGGGCATGGTGGCTCACACCTGTAATCCCAGCACTTTGGGAGGCTGAGGCAGGCGGATCACCTGAGGTCAGGAGTTTGAGACCAGCCTGGCCAACGTGGCAAAACACTGTCTCTACTAAAAATACAAAAATTAGCTGGGTGTGGTGGCAGGCGTCTATAATCCCAGCTACCCAGGAGGCTGAGGTAGGAGAATCTCTTGAACCCAGGGGGCGGAGATTGCAGTGAGCCAGGATCATGCCACTTCATTCTAGCTTGGGTGAAAGAGGACATATAAATGGCAAACAGGTATATGAAAAGGTCTTCAACATCAGAGAAATGCAAATCAAAACTACATGAGATATGAGATATCATCTCACCCAAATTAAAATGGCTTTTATTTAAAAGTTTGCCAATAACAAACATTAGTGAGGATGTGGAGAAAAAGGAACCCTTGTACACTGCTGGTGGGAGTGTAAATTAGTACAACCACTATGGAGAACAGTTTGTAGGTTCTTAAAACAAACAAACAACAACAAAACAAACAAACAAACAAACAAAAACCTAAAAATACAGCTACCATCTGATCCAACAATCCCACTGGTGGGTACATACCCAAAAGAAAGGAAATCAGTATATTGAAGAGATATCTGCATTCCTATGTTTGTTGCAGCACTGTTCACAATAGCCAAGATTAGGAAGCAACAACCTATTTGTCCATTAACAGATGAATGGATAAAGAAAAGGTGGTACTTATACACAATGGAGTACTATTCAGTCATAAAAAAGAATGAAATGTTGTTATTTGCAATAACACAGAAGGAAATGGAGGTCATTATATTAAGTGAAAATAAGCCAGGCACAGAAAGACAAATATCATCTGTTCTCACTTATTTGTCGGATCTACAAATAAAAACAAGTGAACTCATTGAGATAGAGTAGGAGGATGGTTACAGAAGCTGGGAACGGTAGGGGGTGCTGGGAGGAAGGTGACAATGGTTAATGGGTACAAAAAAAAATACAAAGAATGAATAAGACCTCGTATTTGCTAGCAAAACAGCAGAACTATAGTAAAGAAAAATTTACTTGTACATATTAAAATAACTAAAAGGGTATAATTGAATTGTTTGTAACACAAAGGATAAGTGCTTGAGGGGATGAATGCCCAATTTTCCATGATATAATTATTATCATATCATGCTTTTATTAAAGTATCTCATTCATCACTTTTGAAATTCTAGAAAAGGGGACTCTAATCAATAATAGAATGCAGATCAGTGGCTGCCGAGAGCCAGGGGAAGATTGTTGCAAAGGAGGCTTGAAGGAACGTTTTGTGGTAATAAAAATGTTCTACATTTTGATTGTGATGGTTCCTACATATGTTTAAAAATATATCAAAAGTAATTGAACTGTACACTTAAATTGGCACATTTTATTACATGTAAATTAATCTCCAATAAAGTTCATTTGAAATAAAACTTATTTGTATCTTCTACCAAAACTTTATTTAACTAACAAACAAATTGCTATCATTTAGTAAGCAGGGCACTGAGCAAAATAAACTTAGGATAGTTATATTTTATCAAGGGTTCGGACAGACTTGAGTATCATCTTGCATTGTAGGCATCTAGGGGAGCCTGGGACTCTAGAAACCTGATACTTGAAAAAATGTATCTAAAAGAAACAGTAGAAGGGGAGGACAAGAAAAGAGCAAAAAAACAAAAGGAAACAAAAGCACATTTGACCACCTTCAGAATTTTACCTGCTGACAAACAATACTATTTCTGCATCATCACTCTGCTTGCACATGCCCAGGAATACCATGTTTACGTGTGGGTGTGGTGGGGGCGAGGAGGAGCAAGGGTATCAAAACATGGGCATGCATCTATTGGTGGTGTCTTAAGGTGAAAAATTTAAAGATACATTTTGTAGCAAAGATTATCTCAAACTTTAGTGAACATTAAAATCACCTGTACAGTTACTCAACATGCAGATCCCTGGGCCCCACCACAGAGACTCAGTGGGTCTGGAGTAGAGCTGAGATTTTGCGTTTCTAGCAAGATTCTGGATGATGCTGATGCTGATGCTGCTGGCCAAGAGACCACACTTTGTGTAGACCTGATCTTTAACCCTAATGTTATTCTGAAGCAGGAATGAACTCTCATATTTAATTATTGCTGAAAATTGTGCTGTTGTCATGACCAAAGCATGTTGACTCAGAACGTTTTTAGAAGAGAGAATTTATTCAAGAGAGCTCTGATTTTGTTCCTTGTTCCAAATTTGGTCAGTATTTAATGAGCACTCCTTGGAATTTGTTGATAAGAGGAGGTGAGTGAGCTTATGAAAATAGATCCTAGTTGCTTACCATTTCTTTCTCAGAAAATTCCAAGTGTCATCTGTAGGTGTGAACAGGGCTCCCTGGTCCTGCCATCAAAATGTGAGAGGTGATTGCCTGAACTCCTTCAGATGGAAGTTAATGCTTTTGTGATCCCCAGAATATGCAATTAATGAGTTTCATTCTACTGACATTTTTAATGTCAACATTACCAACAGCAGATGGGAGATGTCTGCATTGGGTATCTGTTTCCAATTAAGATCTTTAATTTATGATAAATGAATATGTTTCAATCATGTCTGCCTTGCATTCAGTGTATGCTTGGTTGATCAACAATAAAAGCTGCCAGGAATGTTTTGGCACACAAAAAGAGACTGAGTCAGCCCATAGGTAGAAGGTTCACTGTTTTAATGGTTCCTTAAATTACTTAAATCAGATAAACTAAAAAAAAAGGTAACAAATGAGCTTACTGGTTTTGTTTAATATATGTATGTGAAAATTTGGAAAATTAAAGAGGAGAAAGAAATACCTGGAGACATCCCCACCCTAAAAACAAAACAAAACAAAACCCTGTTTAGAATTGGGGTATCTTATTCTGGTCTTTGGACTATGCATAGAATCATTTAGGTAAGTATAATTACATATTGATTCCTGAGTTTTTCACCTAATATATCCTATGCTTTATTTTCCCAGTTTTTCACAATCTGTCTTGACTATCTATTGTTTCATAATAAATCACCCCAAAACTTAGTGGCTGAAACAAGAAGATTAATTTGGCTTAAGAATCTGCAATTTTGGCAAGGCTTGGCAGGGACAGCTGGACTCTGCTACTTTCAGTACTAACTGGGACATTTCAAAGGCTGGGGGTTGAATCCACTGATGGCTTGCTCATGCACATGTATCTTGGTTGATGCTGGCTGTTGACTGGCTGGGGCCTTAGTTTGGCCTGTCAGCAGAAACACCACATGTGACCATTCCATGTTGCTTAAACTTCCTCAAAATATGGTAGCTATATTCCAAGGGTGAGCTTCCCATGCAAGTAAGCCAGATAGAAGCTGTATTGACTTTTATGATCTAGCTTCATAAATCACACAGCATGACTTCCACTACTTTTTTTTTTTTCATTAGAAATGAGTCACTAAGGCCAACCTGTATTCAAGGGAAGGGAAATTAGACCCCACCTTTTTATGACAGGAGCTTCAAAAATTTTGTAGATATGTTTTATAAAATGTGGCATAATATGCTATCAAGTGAATATAGCAATCTTAACCATTTCACCTACAGTTACATTTGTGTTGCTACTGTTTTTAGACTGTGATTAACATCTTTATTTAGCAGGTTTTCTAGAAATAATTATTCCTTGCATTCCACCAACTAGTTTGCAAAAGAGGATTTTTGTTACACATATAGGCATTTAGTAAAGGTAATCTGATTTTGAAAGGACTAACATAACCAGACCTTAATTGTAATAAGATCTTTCTAAGAGCTAAGGCTGCCTTAATAGATGACAATCTTAGAAAGAGATGGGGGAAGCAGGTAGGTGCTCTTACCTTACAACATCCAAGAAATCCAAATGCATCCAAAAGTCACTATGAGTCACAATGTTCTCCAATTCAAGATGGACTGTCAGAAACAATGTTTCAATGTTATTTGGCATTAGTGGGTGTAGAAGCTGGAAAGTTGATATGCCCCATAAAATGCAGGGGGGACAAATGCTGGTGACAAATATGTTTAGGGTCTCCCCTAGGGCATATGGAATCATGAGTAAATATTTTTGTTGGGTTTCTGTCTCTAGAAACAGTTTGATTAAAAATATATGACAAAATTCATAGACCCATCTAACTTAATGATGAATACTCAGAATTGTGGGTACAGAAGAGGCACTTACATATTTGTTTATTGTCCAATCACAGTATATAAAAATTCTTTGTGCTATCTAGGCAGCGTCTTTTCCCATTCAAATGCAAGAACCATCTGTTCATGTATTTTGTGGTCAAATTGCCATTCCTGGATAATTTCATGTCTCCCACTAGAAGGAAAAGGTAACAACACTATTTTACTCACAACACCATGACTTTTCACTCTTTGTATTGAAATAATATAGATCTTCTTATACCTATAGTTCTCTACTATCTTTTGTTTAATGGAGGTTATATCATTACTCATGATTCTGTATCTGCATTGTGTTGCCCATGAATATTGGCTTCCAGTGACTGTCTTAAAGGTTGTTACTGTGATTTATTGATGATGATTATTCATGTAAATCTTACCCAGTGTATGCAGGAAAATGTGAACAATAATTCATTTTCTGGTCATGATAAACTTACATTTCAGAATTTTATAGAGTAAATGTAGAAAAATACATATCTAACCATGTCTTTTCTCATACTATTTACTCCACAATCACTACACTTCTAGAATATGACTGTACCCCTTCCTACAACACATCACCACAAATGGGAAGGATGGGCAAGGTACACTTGGGCAGAGTGAGAAGAGCAGAAGGAATATCTATTTCAGTCTGGTCCAGTAGTGTCACTCACAGAGGAGACAGCCTCAGCCAGTTTCAGTGACCAGAAGGACTCTTTCAAGGAAGGCATTCTAAAGCACTGGGCTTTCTGTGTACCCTGAGCACAGGGATTATTCTCAAGGATGGAACACATATTAAGCAGCAAAACAAGTATTAAAATATTTAAAACTTTGAGATTATACCAAATATCTTCTCTGACTACAATGGAATAAAACTAGGAATCAGTAATAAGAGGAATTTTGAAAACTGCAAAAACACACGGAAATTAAACAATGTGTTCTTGACTTACCAGTGTGTCAATAAAGAAGTTTAGAATAAAATTTAGAAACTTCTTCAAACAAATGACAATGAAAACACAATATATCAAAAGCTATGAGATATAGCAAAAGCAGTACTAAGAGGAAAGACTATAGCTATAAGTGCCTATATAAAAAGTAAAAATACTTCAAATAGCCAACATAAACAATAATTATTTAAAAAACAAGAGCAAAACAAATCCAAAATCAGTAGAAGAAAAGAAATAATGAAGATCAGAGCAGAAATAAATGAAATGAGAAGAAAGAAAACAATACATAAGGTCAACGATACATAAAGTTGGTTTTTTGAAAAGATAAATAAAATTGACAAACGTTTAGCCAAACTCAGAAAAAAAAAGAGAATACCCAATGAATAAAATCAGAGAGGAAAAAGAGATATTACTACTGATACTACAGAAATGCAAAGAATGACCCTTTCATCTCTGATTTTATTTATTCGAGTATTGTCTCATTTTGTCTTAGGAAGTCTGGCTAAAGGATTGTCAATTATTTTTGTCTTTTCAAAAAAACAACTTTCCATTTTGTTGATCTTTTATATTATTTTCATAATTTCATATTTATCTATATCTGCACTGATTGTTATTTTTTCTTTTCTTCTACTAATTTTGGCTTTGGTTTGCTTTTGCTTTTCTACTTCTTTAAGATGCATCATTGAGCTATTTATTTGAAGTTTTTTTCTTTTTTGATGTAGGCACTTATAGCTATAAACGTCCCTCTTAATACTGCTTTTGTTGTATCCTACAGGTTTTGGTATGTTGTGTTTCCATTATCATTTGTTTCAAGAATTTTTTCATTTTCCTTCTTAATTTATTCATTGATCTACAGGTCATTCAGGAGCATATTGTTCAATTTCCATGTATTTGTATAGTTTCAATAATTCCTCTTGTTATTGATTACTAATTTTATTCCATTGTGGTCAGAGATAATGCTTGATATTATTTCAATTTTTTTGGATGTTTTAAGACTTGTTCTGTGACCTAATTTATGGTCTGTCATTGAGAAAGATCCATGTGCTGAGGAAAAGAATGTGTATTCTGCAGCTGTTGGATGAAATGTATTCTAAATATCTGTTAGATCCACTTGGTCTATAGTGCAGATTAAAAATCTGATGTTTCTTGGTTGATTTGCTGGAAGATCTGTCCAATTATGAAAGTGGGGCATTGAAGTATCCAACTATGATTGTATTGGGGTCTCTCTCTCTTTTTTTTTCTTTCTTTTTTTTTTGATGGAGTCTCGCTCTGTCACCCAGGCTGGAGTGCAGTGGCACTATCTCGGCTCACTGCAAGCTCCACCTCCTGGGTTCATGCCATTCTTCTGCCTCAGCCTCCCGAGTAGCTGGGACTACAGGCACCTGCCACCGTGCCTGGCTAATTTTTAGTATTTTTAGTAGAGATGGGTGTGGTCTCAATCTCCTGACCTCTTGATCCACTCACTTCAGCCTCCCAAAGTGCTGGAGTTACAGGCGTGAGCCACCACGCCTAGCCCTCTCTCTTTAGCTCTAATAATATTTGCTTTATATGTCTGGGTGGACCACTATTGGGTAAATCTATATTTAAAATTACTATATCCTCTTGCTGAATCGACACCATTATCATTATATAGAAACCTTCTTTGTCTCTTCTTACAGTTTTTGTCTTGAAATCTATTTTGTCTGATATAAGTATAGGTATTCCTGATCTTTTTTGGTTTCCATTGACATGGAATATCTTTTCCCATCCCTTTATTTTCAGTTGACATGTGTCTTTATAGGTGAGGTATATTTCTTGTAGGTAACAGATTTTTGGGTCTTTAAAAATCCATTCAGCCAGTCATGTCTTTTGATTGGAGAGTTTGGTACATTTACATTCAATGTTATTGATAAATAAAGACTTCCTCCTGCCTTTTTGTTATTTGTTTTCTGGTTGTTTTGTGGTCTTCTCTCTTTTCTTTCTTTCTTTCCTTCTTGTCCTTCTTTTGTGAAGGCGATTTTCTTTGGTGATTTAGTTTCTTGCTTTGTATTTTTTTGTCTCCATTGTATGTTTTTGGTTTCATGTTACCATAAGGCTCACAAATAGAATCAAGCTGATAACAATGTATAAACAAAGAAACAGATAAGCAAAAAGAAAGCTAATAAAATTTACTTCTTAACTTCATCCTCTGTTTTTTAACCTTTTTTGTTTCTATTTATATCTTATTATATGGTTTATGTCTTGAAAGCTGTTGTAGTTATTACTTTTGATTAGTTCATTGTTTAGTCTTTTTACTTAGAATAAGTAAAGTTAACACAGCACGGTTATAATGTTACAATATTCTGTGTTTTTCTGTGTGCGTACTATTACCAGTGAGTTGTGTACATTCAGGTGACCACATATTACTTATTAACATCCTTTTCTTTCTAATTGAAGTATTCCCTCTAGCATTTCTTGTAGGATAGATCTGGTGTTGATGAAATCCCTCAGCTTTTGTTTGGGAAAGTCTTAATTTCTTCTTCATGCTTGAAGAATATTTTGCCAGATATATACTATTCTAGGGTAAAAGTTTTTTTTTTTTTTTCTCTCTAGTACCTTAATTATGTCATGTGCCTCTCTGCTGGCCTGTTTCCATTATGTTATGTCCCTCTTTACTGGCCTGTTTCCACTGAAAAGTCTGCTGCCATATATATTCGAATTCCTTTGAATATTATTCATTTCTTTTTTCTTGCTGCTTTTAGGATTCTTTCTTTATCCTTAATCTTTGGGAGTTTGATTATTAAATGCCTTGAGGTGGTCTTCTTTGGGTTAAATCTGCTTGCTGTTCTATAACTCTCTTGTACTTGGATATTGCTACAATTCCTAGGTTTGGAAAGTTCTCATTATTATCCCTTTGAATAAACTTTCTACCCCTATCTCTTTCTCTACGTCTTCTTTAACACCAATAACTCTTAGATTTGCCCTTTTGAAGCTATTTTCTAGATCCTGCAGGTGTACCTCATTGTTTTTTATTCTTTTTTCTTTTGACTCCTCTGACTGTATTTTCAAATAGCCTGTCTTCAAGATCACTGTTCGTTTTTCTGCTTAATCAATTCTGCTATTAAAAGACTCTGATGCATTCTTCAGTATGCCAATTGCATTTATCAACTCCAGAATTTCTCCTTTTAAATTATTTCAATCTCTTTGCTAAATTCATCTGATAGAATTCTGAATTCCTTCTCATGTTATTTTGAATCTCTTTGAGTTTCCTCAACACTGCTATTTTGAATTCTCTGTCTGAAAGGTCACCTATCTTCTTTTCTCCAGGATTGGTCCCTAGTGCCTTATTTAGTTCATTTGGTAAGGTCATGTTTTCCTGGAATGTCTTGATACTTGTAGATGTTCGTCTGTTTCTAGGTATTGAAGAGTTAGGTATTTATTTTAGTCTTCACTGTCTCAGCTTGTTTGTACCCATCCTTCTTGGGAAGCTTTTCCAGATTTTTGAAAGGACTTGGGAGTTGTGATCTAAGCTCTATCTGCTTTAGGGGGCACCCAAAACCCAGTAATAATATGGTTTTTGCAGACTCATACAGGTACTACTTTGATGGTCTTGGATAAGATGTGGGAGAATTTTCTGGATTACCAGGCAGAGACTCTTGTTCTCTTTCCTTACTTTCTCCCAAACAAATGGATTTTCTCTCTGTGTTCTGAGTCACCAGGACTTGGAGGTGAAGTAACACAAGCATCCCGTGGCCACCACAACTATGACTGCACTGGATCAGACCTGAAGCCAGCACAGCACTGGGTCTGGCCCCAGGCTTGCTGTAACAACTCCTTGGCTACTTCCTATGTTCACTGAAGGCAGTGGGGCTCAACAATAAGCTGGTGGAAAAGCCAGTCTTCCTTTCAGCATGGTGAATCCTCTGAGTTCCTGGGTGGGTCCAAGAGTGCTTTCTGGGAGCCAGGGAATAGAGTCAAAAACCTTAGAAGTCTACCTGGTGTTCTATTTTACTGCTGGCGCTCAGATAACAAAATGCGGTCCCTCCTACTCTTACTTCCCCCTTCCAAAGGCAGAGGAGCCTGACCCCATAGCCCTGCAAGCACAGTAAGTATTGCCAGACTACTGCTGATGTTCCCTTAAGGCCCAGAGTCTCTTAAGTCAGTTTGTGGTGAATGCTGCCTGGCCTGGGACTCACCCTTCAGGGCAGTGGACTCCCCTGTGGCCCAAGGCATGTCAAGAAATGCTGTCCAAGAGCCAAATTCCGGAATCAGGGACCCTAAGAGCCTGCTTTGTGCTCTACTCCCCTGCGGCCGAGCTGGTACCTAAGGTGCAAGACAAAGTTCCCTTTACTTTTCCCTCCGCTTTTCTCAAGTAGGAGTCTCACCCCATAGTCACCACAGCTGGTAATGCGCTGAGTCTCAAGTGAAGCTAGCAAGTCTCAGAGGCTCACCCAAGGCCCTCAGCGTAGTACCTGGGTATAACTGCTGGTTATTCAGAGCCTAAGGGTTCTTCAGTTATCAAGTGATGAATCCTACGAGAACTGGGATTTTCACTTCAAGGAAGCAGGTTCTCTTTTGGCCCACAGCATGTCTAGAAATGTATGGGAGTGAGGACCTGGAAAGAGGGCCTCATGACTTTGATGAGTGCCCTATCCTACTGTGGCTGAGCTGGTATCCAAGATACAAGGCAGTGTCCTCCCCACTCTTCTCTCTCCTTTCCTCAACTGGAAGGAAGGGTCTCTTTTGGAACCATGAACTGTGCAGCCTGGGGCTAAGGGAGGAATATTCCAGCACTCTCTTAGCCACCCCAGTTGGTGTCCCAGTAGGTCATATGTCCTCTGCAGACTCCTGGTTCTGGGCCCAGGTGAGTACTAGGACTCTCACCTAAAATGCCACCCTTGTGGCCTAGACTGTCTTTCAAGTTCATTTAGCTCTCCATAGCAATTTAGCTTTAGGTTTGCTGGAACTTGAGTTCTGACCACTGGGATCAGTGATTCCCCTCTGGCTAGGGCTGATTTAAATGCTCCCTCCATGATTGGACCTCAGCTGAGTTTGGTACAGTTTTCCTGTCTGCTATAACAAGACAGCATTGAGTCTAATGTCTCACAGTTGCTGACTCTCCCTGTGTCCAAGGCACAGAAATGCCCGGCACATCATGCTGTGGCTGTTGGGGGGTGGGAGAGTTGTGGGGATGGGATTGGGGAGGAAGGGTGGCATCAACAATTCAAGACTGGTTTTTCTACTTCTTCAGTGCCTCTTTCAGAGATAAGAAGTTAAAACTGGGAACTGTGAGTGCTCACCTGATTTTTGGTTCCTATGAAGGTGCTTTTCTTGTGTAGATAGTTGTTAAATTGGTGCTCTTGTTGGGGGGATGGCTGGTAGAGCCTTCTATTCTGCTATCTTGCTCCACCTCCTCTTTTTCCTGTTAATATTATCACATAAGTACTTTTAAATTCTGTCATAATCTCTTAATGGGAGTAATTTTAGTGGATAATTGAACTATCCTTCTAGTGTTGGATACATAGGTTTTCTAGTTTTTACCATTATGAATAATGTTATGATAAATATATATGAACATAAACCTTTTCTCCAGTTCAGGTTATTTTTTAGCTTCTATTTCTTCACATGATGTTATGTCAATGCATAAAACTTTAAAGTTGATAGGTGTAATATATTGCTGTAATTTTTCTTGTATTTTGACAAGGGAGGGCACTTTTTTCACCTGAAACCAAGCTTTATCTAAATCCCATTTTAAATGGTCCTCCTGAACTGAGAAAAAAGTGTTTTATATCAACTACATTGGAAAATCTGGTGTGAAATGTAGTAAATTGCCCTCATCCAAGGGAATCACTATGTAGTTAAAACAAAACAAAACAAAACAATGTGCAGCTATTGTAGAGCTCACAGAATATATACCCAAGAAGCTCTTCATAGTAATCCAGAGCCTGAAACATGTAAAATATTATCAGGATGTGTTATTTTTATGGTGGCTGTTACTGAGGAAACAGAGGCAATGCCTTGTGAAATTTGGGTTTGCTAGGACAGAGAAAGGTTGTGTAGTGCCATTTCTGTTTCCTGGTCCCCAGGATAACCAAAATTCATAGCTAGACTCACATCACCAGCCAGGGTAGGATCAGCCCTGACCCCAGTTTTGGGTTCTGTCCTGTTCTGTTAAAATGCGTAAATACAGGTGATTCCAAAGTACCTCAGCAGCTTGACTCAGTCTAGCTGAGTCAAAGACAGCCTAGCTAGTTTTCTTTAATGATCTTAGGGACCTGGAGAAGCAGACAAGAAGGGCTACTTAAAAATGGAAACATGGAAGGATAAACAGACCAGGCTGAAGGACACTTGGCAGATTCAAATAGGAACAAGTAGTCTGCATTAAAAATATTCACCTCTCTTAAAACTAATAAATGAATTTAGCAAGGTTGAGGCATGCAAAATCAATGTAGAAAAATCACTTACATTTCTATACACTAACAACAAATAATCCTTTCCAAAAATTAAAAAATCTCATTTACAATAGCATTAGAAAAATAAAATACTTGGGCACAAAATTAACCAAATAGATAAAAGACTTGTACACTGAAAATCCTTGCTGAAAGAAATTTAAAAAGAGACAAATAAGTGACAAGACATCTCATGTTTCATAGATTGGAAGACTTAATATTGTTAAAATGTCTATACTACCTCTCTTAGTTCATTTGGCTACTATAACAAAATGCCTTACACTGGGTAAATTATAAACAATAAAAATTTAGTGCTCACAGTTTCAGAGACTGGGAACCAAGATCAAGGTGCCAGCAGATTTGGTGTCTGGTGAGGGCCCACTATTCAGAGATGGCACCTTTTTGCTGTGTCCTTGCATGGTGGAAGGGACAAGGGAGCTCCATCAAGCCTTGTTTATAAGGGTACTAATCCCATTCATGAGGATGGAGCCCTTGTGACTCAATAACTTCCCAAAGCCCCTACCTCTTAATATTAGCACATTGGGTACCGTATTAGTCCATTTTCACGTTGCTGATAAAGACATACCTAAGACTAGGCAATTTACAAAAGAAAGAGGTTTAATGGACTTACAGTTTCACATGGTTGGGGAGGCCTCCTGATCATGGTGGAAGGCAAGGAGGAGCAAGTCACATCTTACCTGGATGGCAGAAGGCAAAAAGAGAGAACTTGGGCAGGGGACCTCATCTTTTTAAAACCATAAGGTCTCATAAGACTTATTCACAATCACAAGAACAGCATGAGAAAGACCTGCCCTCATGATTCAGTTACCTCCCACCAGGTCCCTCCTACAATATGTGGGAATTCAACATGAGATTTTGGCAGGGACACAGCCAAACCATATCATTCCACCCCTGGCCCCTTCCAAATCTCATGTCTTCACATTTCAAAACCAATCATGTCTTCCCAACAGTCCCCCAACGTCTAAACTTATTTCAGCATTAACTCAAAAGTCCACTGTCCAAAGTCTTATCTGAGACAAGGCAAGTCCCTTCTGCCTTTGACCTTGTAAAATCAAAACAAGTTACTTCCTAGATACAATGGGGGTACAGTCATTGGGTAAATACAGCCATTCCAAATGGGAGAAATTAGACAAAACAAAGGTGCTACAGGCCCCATGCAAGTCTGAAATCCAGCAGGGAAGTCAAATCTTAAATGTCCAAAATGTTATCCTTTGACTCCATGTCTCATATCCAGGTCATGCTGATGCAAGAGGTGTGTTCCTATGGTCTTGGGCAGCTCCACCCCTGTGGCTTTGCAAGGTACAGACTCCCTGCTGGCTGCTTTCACAGGCTGGCATTGAGTACCTGCAACTTTTCCATGTGCACAGTGAAAGCTGTCAGTGGATCTACCATTCTGGGGTCTGAAGGACAGAGGCCTTCTTCTCACAATTCCACTAGGTAGTGCCCCAGTAGGGACTCTGTGTGAGAGCTCACACCCAACATTTGCCTTCTGCATTGTCCTAGCAGAGGTTCTCCATGAGACCTCCACCCCTGCAGCAAACTTCTGCCTGGACATCCAGGTGTTTCTATATATCCCCTGAAATCTAGGCAGAGATTCCCAAACCTCAATTCTTGACTTCTGTGCACCTGCAGGCTCAACACCATTTGGAAGCTGCCAAGGCTTGGGGCTTGCACCCTCTGAAACCATGGCCAAAGTTATACCTTGGCCCCTCTTAGTAATGGTTGGAGCATCTGGGACATGGGGCACCAAGTCCCTAGACTGAACACAGCATGGGGACCCTAGATCTGGCCTATGAAACCATATTTTCCTCCTAGGCCTCCAGGCCTGTGATGGGAGGGGCTGCTGTGAAAACCTCTGACATGCCCTGGAGACATTTTCTTATTGTCTTGGGGATTAACGTTCAGATCCTCATTACTTATGCAAATTTCTGCAGCAGGCTCGAATTTCTCCTCAGAAAATGGGATTTTCTTTTCAATCACATTGTCAGGTTGCAAATTTTCCAAACTTTTATGCTCTGCTTCCCTTATAAAATGGAATGCCTTTAATAGCACTCAAGTCACATCTTGAATGCTTTGCTGCTTAGAAATTTCTTCTGCCAGATACCTTAAATCATGTCTCTCAATTTCAAAGTTCCACAATTCTCTAGGGCAGGAGCAAAATGCTGCCAGTCTCTTTGCTAAAATATAACAAGAGTCACCTTTGCTCCAGCTCCCAACAAGTTCCTCATTTCCATCTGAGGCTACATCAGCCATATTGTCCATAGCGCCATCAGCATTTTGGGCAAAGCTATTAAACAAGTCTCTAGGAAGTTTCAAACTTTCCCACATTTTCCTGTCTTCTTCTGAGCCCTCCAAACTGTTCCAACCTCTGCCTGTTACCCAGTTCCAAAGTTGCTTCCACATTTTCAAGTATCTTTTCAGCAGCACTCAACTCTTGGTACCAATTTACTATATTAGTCCATTTTCATGTTGTTGATAAGGACATACCCAAGACTGGGCAATTTACAAAAGAAAGAGGTTTAATGGACTTACAGTTCTACATGGTTGGGGAGGCCTCATAATCATGGCAGAAGGCAAGGAGGAGCAAGTCACGTCTTACATGGATGGCGGGAGGCAAAAAGAACAAACTTGTGCAGGGTAACTCCTCTTTTGAAAACCATCAGATCTCATGAGATTTATTCACTATCATGAGAACAGCACAGGAAAGACCTGCCCCCATGATTCAATTACCTCCCACCAGGTCCCTCCTGCAACACGTGGAAATTCAAGATGATATTTGAGTGGAGATGCAGCCAAGATATATGGTACTAAGTCTTCACATATAAATTTTTGTGGAGGGGCACCAACATTAAGACCACAGCATTATCCAAAGCAATCTCTTGATTCAAGGCTATCCCTATCAAAATCCAAATGGCATTTTTTGCAGAAATAAATATAACCATCCTAAAATTTATATGAAACCACAATGGACCCTGAATACCTAAAACAATCTTGAGCAAGATGAACAAAGCTGGAGCCCTCACACTTGCTGAGTTCAAAACACATTACAAAGCTGCACTAGCCAAAACAAAACAGTACTTAGATAAATAAAAACATATAAAACAATGGAACAGAATAGAATACCCAGAAATAAACCCATGCATACACAGCCAACTAAGTTTTTAGCAAGGGTGCCAAACTACACAATGGGGAAAGGATAGTCTTTTCAAGAAATGGTGCTGGGAAAACTGAATATCCACATAAAAAGGAATGAAACTGGACCCTTATCTATACAAAAATCAACTCCAAATGGATAAAGAGTTAAACATAGCACCTGAAGCTGTAAAACTATTAGAAGAAAGCAATCATAATGTTGGTCTTGGCAATAATTTATTGGATATGACAACAAAAGCACAGGCATCAAAAGCAAAAATAGACAGGTGGGACTACATTAAACTAAAGACTGTGCACAGCTAAGGAAAAAATCAGCAGAGTAAAAATACAACCTACAGAATGAAAAAGAATATTTGCAAACCATCTATTTGAAAGGGGTTAATATCCAAAATACACAAGTCCTATGACTCAATAATAACAAAATAATAATCCAATTAAACAATAGGCAAAGGACTTGATTAGACATTTCTCTACAGAATACATCCACATAACCGATAGGCATATAACCTGTTCGATAACTCAATAGCAATAAAAAAAAAACAATTAAACAATAGGCAAATGACTTGATTAGGCATTTCTCCAAAGAAGACACACAAATGGCCAACATGAAAATATGAAATTATTTTCAGCATCACTAATTATCAAGGAAATGTAATTCAAAACCACAATGAGATATCACCTCATACCTTTTAGGATGGCCATTATTAAAAAAAAATTTTAAAGCCCTGAAAATAATAAGTTTTGGTAAAAATGTGAAGAAATTGGAACACTTGTGCACTATGGTAGGAATGTAAAATAGTGCATCCACTATGAAAACACTATGGAGTTTCCTCAAAATGTTAAAAATAGAACTACTATATAATTCAGCAATCCCACTCTTGGGTTTTTAACCAAAACAATTGAAAACAGGATCTTGAAGAGATATTTATACTCACATGTTCACTGTAGCATTATTCACAATAGTCAAGAGGTAGAAGCAACATAAATGTCCATCAGTGAAAGAATGGATAAAGAAAATATGGTATGTACATATAATTGAATATTATTCAGCCTTAAAAAGAAGGAAGTCCTGTCATGTTCTACATCATGGATGAATCTTGAGGAGATTATGCAAAGTGAAATTAGTCACAGAAGGACAAATGTTGCATGATTCAAGTTATATGAGGTATTTAAAGTAGATAAACACTTAGAAGCAGAACGTAAAACAGTGATTGTCAGGAACTGTTGGGGGAGATAGGGAATTATTGTCAATTGGTAGAGTTTAGTCACACAAGATGAAAAAGTTCTAGAGATCTACAGTACAGCAATATGCATGTAGTTAACGGTACTGTACTGTACACTTAAAAATTTAAGAGGGTAGATCTCATATTATGTGATTTTTACCACAATAAAAAATACCTCTCAACACTGTAATACTAAGTTAACAAAATTGTTTATAGAAGAATTTCATACAGATATATTGGCTTACCATCTTTATTGATGTAAATAAAAAGGGAACAATACAATATTGTTCTCCCACCACAGAATAAAGTCAGCTCACGCTGATTGAACATCTACTGCTATCTTGTTTATAAGTTGTCTTATTTAGTTCTCTAAAGTAATCCTGCAAAATCAATATTATTCATGCATTTATCGATTCATTTAACATATATTTTTTGAGTCTTTGTTATTTACCTATCACTGTTTAAGGCACTCCATGGAAATACAGCAGTGTACAAGACAAACAACTTGATTCATGAAGCTTACATTCTGGTGAAGGAGACAGAAAGTAAATAGTTACATAATTTTATAAATAGATATAAAAGTATGATATAATATGAAGTAATATAATGTGATACAACATAATGTTAAGTGATTGAAAGTGTTATGACAAATTATAAAACAAGTTGATAAAATAGGGACAAGAGCTATTTTTGAGAGAAAGGTCAGGGAAGGCTGCTCTGAGAAGATAGCATTTGCATAGATCTGAATTAAATAAAAGAAGCAGCTATAAAATATCTGAGGAAAGAGCATTTCTGGCAGAGAGAACAGCAAAGCAAATGCCAAGAAGTAGGAGCATATTTGATATACTTAAATAATGGTGAGGACGCCAGTGTGGCTGAAGTCCAGAAGGGGAAAGAAAACATCAGAGAAGCAGAGGCTTCATTTTTCATCTAGCCCAATGGCCAAGTTAGTGCTGCAGCAGGTTGGCCAACTCCAAAACCCATGCCCATTCTATTACACTAAATCATCTGTTCCAAGAAACTATTCTATCCTCATTGAGGATGAAACAAAAGCACTGAAAAACATGTTTCTGGAAGTATTTCAGATAACTATGTTGTCCTCCCACCCCCATTTTTTCACCCTGCCCTAGGAAAAAAAGGACAAAGACTTGAGGCGTATGGTATGACTATTTCCTATTGTTGTGTTACCAAGAACAATTTTATTATTATTGTTAGGGGACTTTATGATTAATAATATAAATGTAGCTTTAATTTACAAATAAAATAATAATAATAATGAAGAACCAATACCCCTTTTGACTTTAAATTTACTTCTTAATAAAAACCAAGGGTATTTTCTATCTTTATTTCTGGTATCCTGATACTGAGTGAAGGACACCCTTAGCCTAGTCATGTATAATCCACTATCTTCAACAAAGACTGAAACAGAAATTGTCTCCAAATTTTAGATTTTAAAAGGGTTAGAAACATGCATCAAAATATCACATGTACTTCCAAAATATGTACAACTATAACCATTAAAAATTAATTAATTAATTTAAAAAAGAATTAGGAAAAGGTGACACCCACTAGCTAGTGAGCTAGTGCTTTTTTACTGCTACAAAGTTGATGAGAATGTTTTGCTGTCTTCTTTGAGACTCATTATTCACACACAATAAAATGCCATCTGGAGTTAAGAGCAAGGTTTTTAACATTCCTTAACCACCTCAAGATGTATATTAATAAAAATAGCATATTTATATTGATTTTAAAGATCCGTATATATTATTGCATTTACATCATAAATATACTAATGTATTGATGTAAGTTCCTTGGTATCTCCTGAGAGTACTATTGAAGACTAAATTTTTGAAGAAACAGATTAGAAAATTAATTTTTATGACCAATAGTAGATTTCCACTTTTTAAAAGAAATATTTGAAAGAAACTCAGAATCTAAGATAAATAGTGTAAAACTAACCAAGTTATACATTTTGTGTCATTGGTGATCCATGCTGAGAAAAAAAATTTAAAAACATTTGTGTATTCAAGGAACATCAAGATAGCTAAAGACTTTTACAATATGTAGATTTTCTTAATGAAAACTAGAAATATTTTTATATGATTTATTTTTTCATTTTTAGAATTTTGAATTTAAAAAATTTTTTGTGGATACGTATTAGGTGTATGTATTTATGAGGTACATAAGATATTTTGATACAAGCATGCAATATGAAATAAGTACATCATGGTGAATGGAGTATCCATTCCCTCAAGCATGTATCCTTTCAGTTACAAACAATTCAATTATATTATTTCAGTTATTTTAGAAAATACAATTAAGTTATTATTGGCTATAGTTGCCCTATTGTGGAATCAAATAATAGGTCTTATCCATTCTTTCTATTTTTTGTATGCATTAACCATGCCCACCTTCCCCCACTACCATTCCTAGCTTCTCATAACCATCCTTCTACTCTCTATATCTATGAGTTCAATTGATTTGATTTTTAGATCCTCAAAAATAAGCTAATGTTACAGTTGTGTATCTTCTGTATAAATTCTAGCCCATTGGTGTCAGTCAACTGTTTTTAGCTTCTTTATAAGAAACCTATCATTAAAACTCATAGTAATGCAGAAAGTTATAAGGGGACCACACACAGTTTATAATCTTGAAATTACAAATGATGAAACTAGAGGCAATGCTACTTTAAAAGATGCTTATACGGCTAGAACAGAAAACAAACTATTCTCCTGGTGAGAAAACCAGCAAAATTCCATTTCATGCTTTTCCATACATTTTTGGCAAGAAGGCTTTACTTTTTACAAATATAGTGTTTACACCAATATGAGAAACTACTTTTGTCATATATATTAGTCCATTATCACATTGCTATAAAGAAATACCTGAGACTGGGTAATTTATAAAGAAAAGAGGTTTGATTGGCTCATGGTTCTGTGGGTTACACAAGAAGCATGATGCTAGCATATGCTTTGCTTCTGGGTAGGCCTCAGGAAGCTTACTATCATGGCACAAAGTGAAATGGGAGCAAGCATGTCACATGGCCAGAACAGGAGCAAAAGGAGGGAGAAAATACCATACACTTTTAAATGACTAGATCTCATGAGAACTCACTCATCATTGTGAGGACAGTATAAGGGCATGGTACTGTCATTCATGAGAAATCTGCCTCCATGATCCAATCATTTCCCACCAGGCCCCATCTGCAACACTGGGGATCACAATTCAACATGAGATTTAGGTGGGGACACAGATCCAAACCATATCACCATATGAATGTAAAAATTGTATTTTACTATAGTAAGGCTCTTAATTATTAAAACAATTGAAAAATAAAAATAAAAGAGTTCATTGTGTTAAGGTATGTGTATATGTTTTGGAAATAAAATGATAAACACATTTTAAAACCTTACATCTATTATGGTGAGCATAACATAACCAAAAAGAACTATCTGAAAAAGTGGCCTAGCCTACTTCATTGGTGGAAATTCTTAAACTCCTCTGTTACAATATTATTTAAAACTAAATTTAATGCAATAAGTGAATTTACTATCAATAAAATTGTTAATATATTTGTTGAAAGCAGTCAAGTTTGTAAAATCTACACTTTACACTTAACTCAGTTCTCAATTAAAGTTTCACACAATAGTATCTGCTTGGTGGAGCACGAATCACATTCCAAATCTTAACTGCAAGGGAGTTTTTCAATCTTTGAATTACAGAAACCCACACTAGAAAAAAGTTGGAATAGAAGAGTGAGCCACTCCTTAGCATCTCCTACAGTACACCACCAAGCTCAAGCAGTTGCTGAAAGCCTTTCTTTGGCATCTAAAAGACTGGGAGAAGCACAACTTCAGATTGAGGCTTATAATTAATGGAAGGCACCATAAATTGAAGGAAAAGTGTTGACTATGAATCTCAAAAGAAGTAATATAAAAGTAATTTCCTTAAAGATATTAAATATAAGGATCTTCATGATGCTGTTTCTCTAAACAGTGAAGTTTCTCCATCCATTTGTTTTTTATCAGCTTTGTTGAGGTATACTCACCAAAGAAAAATTATGTGTATATATATATCTAAGTTATACAGCATGATTTTAAATTATCTACTTTTTAAATTGACAAACAAAAATTTTATTTATTTATGGTGTACAACATGATGTGTTGATCTATGTATGCATTGTGGAGTAGCCAAATTAAGATAATTAACATACCCATTAGCTCACATATTTATTTGCTGTGAGAACTCTCTTAGCAATTTTCAAAAATATAATACCTCATTTTTAACTATAGTCATTATGTTGTACAACAGATCTCTTGAAGCTATTCCTCCTTTCTAACTGAAATTTTGTATCCTATGACTAATATCTTCCCAACCTCCCCCACCCCAGCCCTTGGTAACCACCATTCTACTCTTTGCTTCTATGAATTTGACTGTTTTAGATTCCACATATAAGTAAGATCATGCAGTATTTGTCTTTCCAGGTCTGGCTTATCTCACTTAGCATAATGTCCTCCATGTTCACACATGTTGTCACAAATAACAGGATTTTCTTCTTTATAAATGCTGAATAATATTCCATTGTTTATGTATGCAGCATATTTTCTTTATACATTCATTCATTGATGAATGAATGTTTGATTCTATATCTTGGCTACTGTCAGTAGGGCTACAATGAACATGGAGGTGCTAATATATCTCTTTGACATACTGTTTTCTTTGGATAAGTAACCAGTAGTGTGATTGCTGGATCATATGGTGGTTCCATTTTTTGTTTTTAGGAACCACCACACTGTTTTCCTTAATGGTAGTCGCTGTACTAATTTATATTCCCAACAACAATGTGCAAGGGTTTCCTTTTCTCCATATCCTTTCCAGCACACGTTACCTTTCATCTTCTTGAAATTAGCCATTCTACTAGGTATGAAATGATATCTCATTGTACTTTTAATTTGTATTTTCCTGATGATTACTGATGTTTAGCACCATGTAGCTTGCACTTTCCTCCTCTTAGATACTTCCCTGAGGCCAAAATGTAAGAAAAGCAATTTAGCCTACTGGAAGATGAGCACCCATGTGGAGGGTGAGAGGCCAGCACCAACCACCAGACATATAACTGAGGCCATCTCAGACCCTATAGCTAAATGCCATTTCAGCAGTTAGCCCAAGCAAGACCAGCAGGACCACTCAACGGGTTCATGAGAGATAATGGATCAATGTTGTTTTATACCCAAAATTTTAAAAAATATTTTCATTACTTGCCCTCTTCATTTGCTTTTAGGATAAGATCCATGCTCATTAATCTGGTTTCTAAGGTTCATCTCGACATGATTCCTTATAATACGGACCCCAAAATTCTTTACCAGGAGCCTGGATTCTATGTATGATCATTGGAAATGCTTGCTCATTTTCCTTAAGGAAGAACTGGAAAACATGAAAACCTATTTAGGCTGCTGTTATCACTTGTGCAATTACAAAATTTAACAGCTGCCAGTGTGCAAACCAGCTGCCAATGTGCAGAATCTGAAAAAGGGATCTTATCACACACAGAATGTATTTAACTGTAGAATTAGCAAAGAACTGTGGTGACAGTATTCATAGTTATATCCATAGCCAGAATCCATGCCTGCTATAACAAACCACACACACATACACACACACACACACACACACACACACACACACACACAGAGACAGAGAGAGAGAGACATTATTTTTCAACATAGAGAGCTTTATTTCCCAGTGAATTGATTTTTGTTTAAAGATTGTCTTAGAAAATGTTCCTAACCTAACTTCTTGGAAAACAGATCACAATGTAAAAGTTTTGTAACTGCCATTCTCCACCCCCATAAAACTTTTTAAACATCTTTTTGGACAATCGTGTTTCCTTGCTGAGCTTTCCTTTTTATACTGTATCAAAGTATGTCCCATCTGAAAAAGAAGAGAAGAGATGCCCTGAAGAACAGCCAAAGGCCTCATGTGCTGTTGAGTAATACTGCCTTCTCCTGTTTCTTCTCACACAGTTAAGTTCACACACAAATCAGTTAAGTTCATACCCAGATGTATGATAGCTTTATACTACTTATTGCTTTGGGGCTATTGGTGGGAATAGTTTATTGAATGATGGGGGAATTGGAAATAAATACTATAACATGGATTCTCTCAAATTTGCCTCTCTCTCTCTTCTTAGTAATCAGGATCCATCACAACATTTGGGGATTTTTCAGAAGATTGATTCATATGGAAAAGCCTGAGGAATGAATAAAGTGTTTCATCTTCCTTATGGTATTTTTGTTTGTTTCCCCAGCTTTATCTCTAGCCACTCCTTCTTCCTGCAATTCTTGTTTTAGCTTACCTAAATTTCTAGTCCACCTACTACTGCATTGCACTCTGTTGCTTCGTATGTGACTTCAAGAGAAGTGTCATGAATTGGACCAAGACAGCTTGTAGCCATAGACAAAACTTAAACCTTGGTTTAAGTTCATCTTGACACCTATTACATGCTTGCACCTCAGTTTCTGAACATAATTGGTAATAAGGTATGCCAGTGGACCCATTTTAGATTTATCGCCATGAGCCATATGTGGACCTTCAGTGCTGCTGGACAGTCTTACTACCCTTCCCTAAGATCAAATAATTCTCCCATTGTCTAAGATTACCATATCATCATGTTGCTTCCTGCCTCAAAATCCCAACACCTTTTCCCTACTCCTCATTTAGCTGATGAGCTGACTTATTTCACTGAAAAATTGATCAAAAATAGTTCTAACTTCTATATCCATCACTATCACATCTTCCACCCTCATTGCTTTGGCACCCATATACTCTCCCTTCCCTCCAGTTATAAAAGATCAACTGTCTGGTTCCTATGTAAGGCCAACTTCCCACTTTGTGTATTGTCACTCATACATTTCTCACAACATCAAGAACAATGTTCTGTAATTATCTCTTTTCTCTACAGCATAAATTTTACTATCATTCTCATCTGCATACAAACATGCTTTAATATCTCCAATCATGAAAATACTGGTTTCAAAATTCCCACAACCAAAGTCTTTGAAAGTGTTGACTATAAAATCTTCACTTCTTTCCTTCCAACTATACCTTAAATCCACTGCAATGTGGCTTGTGTCATCAGCACTTCACTGAAATCTGCCTCATTAAGTCCCCTTCACATTGCCAAATTCAGTGTCAATCCTCAATTTTCATATTCCTGGAGCTCTCTGCATCATTCATTAAAGTTGATCATTCTCTTCATGAAATACTTTTATCACTTGGCTTGTAGGACTGGTTTTTCTTCTTTGCTGGCTGCCCCTTTGGAGTCTCCTTTACTGTTGTTTTGTTGTTGTTGTTGTTGTTCCATATCTCCATAGGTTGTAATGCCCTAGTATTAATCCTCAGACACCTACACCTCTTTAGCTACACTCTCTCCGTAAGTGATTTCATTGCTTTAAATACAATTTATAAACTGACATCTCTCAGATGTCTTCAGTTTCAACCTTCCCCTGAACTCCAGTCTCATGTCTGCTACCTGGTCTTGGATTTCTTACAGAGATCTCAAGTTTAACATTTCCAAAAATGAACCCTAGATTCCCCCCTCTCCCACAAAACTGTTCCTTCTTCAGTGTTTCCCATCTCAATAAATGATGTCACTGCTCATACATTTGCTAAAGTCACAAAAGTTAGTTATCTCTTTCCTTCTCTTACATGCCACATCTAATCCATTAGCAAATATTACAGGTTCTACTCTCACTCATCTCATTACTTCCACCAGCACACTCCAGGTCTCAGCCACTATGATCTCTCACCTGGACTGTAGACATGAGACTGCAATAGCCTCTTACTCTGTTTCCTCCCTTTCACTCTTACCCCTCTGTAGTTCATTCTTCTAGAGTTACCAGGATGACCCTTTTAAAAATATGTCAGTATATGTCATTTCCATGTTGAAAACCTTCCAGTGGTGTCCTATTGCACTTAAAATAGTATCTATGCTCTTTATTGTGGCTTATGAATCCCTT